>NC_080590.1:53441439-53744469 GCF_029962835.1 Magnolia sinica
TCTTCCATTTCATCCTCATACTCATCGAGTCGAGCTTAATATTGCCTAGGGCTGATCCCCATATTATTGAGTGTGGTCTCACTGATGAAGCGGATGGGTGCAAGATTATCCATATTAAGTTTGAAACCGAAGTTACGAGCAATCTTGTAGATAAGTCGGCTGAATAGGAGTGAGGCGTCTCCCCAGGTAGAGCATGTGGTGCTGATTATCTGTGATAAGACAAAAGTAGGCAAGCACATCTTGTCTCCTTGTCCAGCTCTGTACAGGAAGTCCACCATAAGGCGAGTGCATTCTGTACGGTTACTCTACTTAGGATACACGTTGTGCGTGCAAATGTGGTGGAGTAGGCAGAAGTTTGCTGTCATCTTAGTCGATGAGAGGCAATTGTCTCACCTCCATTCAGCCAGTTGGCCACAAAGAAAACGTGTGCGGTGATCTTTCTCTCGTCTACTAGTGAGATGAGCTGCACTTGCATGTACCACACCACGCTCAATTCCCATAATACGGGCCATCACATCCACATTGACTATGGCTTCCTGCCTCCTCAAAGGGATAGTAAACTGTTTCATATGTGGGCATAGAAGGCTCGTACGGTGCCTTCACTTGCATGAGCCTTCCCTTCAAACATGGGGCCCCACCCAGTCTCCAACAGAAGGTCAATAACCGGATACAATCCAAATGGTTCTTCATCAACATGAGCTTCAAATACGACTTTGCGGTCATGAAACTTACCAAGTCCGGTGCCCGCCGGTAGAGATCTTTCGAGCAGGATTTGAGGATCGAGATCCTGCTTCGATCTTCGCTCTCGCTCGGCACTTGTACTAGCCTCAGCGCTCGCCTTCTTCCTCGAGCGGGTTGGACGGCTTGGCCCGGCCTCATCCGGGGCCGCTCTTCTCTTTCCCATAAGGGAAAGGAGCATTGAGATTGAGAAAATGGCAGTGAGAAGCTCAAAGAGAGCCATTGAGATGAAAAAGTTTGAGAGTAAAGTGGATTTGAGAATATGGGAAATATGAGACACAAAAAGAGGATTCTTGTGCTCATATAAGTGGAAATAAGGAAGATGGAGAGATGAAAATGGTAGTTTTGAGAGAATGGTGGAAGATGGGTGTGAAATGTATAAGAAAAGGGAGCTTTGAGTGTATGAAATGGGGATTTGAGAGAGAAGATGGGGGTTTGGAGGGTTTAAAGGGTTTGAAATAGGATGGAATTAATAAAGGGGGCAAGAGAGGGGTTATTTAGGTGGTCCCACACTTGGGAGGGCCCCACACAGACAGTCGGACGGCGGTGCGCCACCGCTGCCGCGGTGCCACTGCGGCCCACTGTGGAGCTGGGCAGTGCACCGTCGTGCCCCCCTTAGGTGTTCGGCGGTGGCTCCGCCCTAAGGCAGTGACCACCCCCTCCCGGGATGCCGATTGTGCGCAGGGGACCCCCTGGGTCCCACAGTATTTCGCGGTTTGAGCCCCTATGCCCGTAAGGTCCACTTTTGGCATTTACTAAGCACGTTTTTGTGCCTTTTGTCCTATTTCAGTTTTGGAATTTCCCAACTTATGGTTCAAACTCGTCAATCGACGTCCCAAAGGTGATTTGGGTCACAACACGTGATCCAAGTCCCTCAGGTATTCGCTGAGAACTAACCTATAGCGTTTTGTTTCGCCCGTCGGTGAAACTTGGGATCCTAACGTGGTTTCTAAATTTTATCACCTGTTTCCTATGTCAGAGTGCGTTTAAAGTGCATCGTGTGACCTATAACTCAAGTCTAGTTTAATCCAAATCATGCTCTGATACCAACTTGTAACGCCTCGGATTTCGAGGGTCAAGCAAAACTCAACTCACGAGATCCAGCACACCACTTATGCAACATGGATAATGATGTTTAGATGTTGTCCATATCAATGTATTAATCATGAGTGGGGTTATACTAAAACAACATATCATACTCCAAATATAATTAAATTTAGCAAGCAGAAGACTGAAACACTTATATATCTGAACGGGAAAATGTTTTACAACCTTCTGCATATGATTATGTAGCCAGGCTAAATGAGTACATGTATTATCTTAAAATAGGCAAAATATCAAAATGTAAGTGTTCAACTAATCCATGTGCCCCTGTATCCCGTCGAATCAACACGAGGTCTACATAGACTTGCCTGATAGCAGAACATAGGAGAATTCCTCCTCCTCATCTATGAAGTCCAACTAAGCCGCATAGACTTTGTCATCACCTGTATCTACAACAAAGTCTGATTGGTGTTTTAAAACACCATCCCAGGGTGGGAGTGAGTGATCAACTCAGTGGTACTATAAGGCAAAGGTTAACATGTTATCAATTCAATCAAGCAGTAATGATAAAGCAGTACAACAATCATTCCCTAACTACTCTTATTAATGCAGGGATGGAATGCAGTAATGATGCATGCACTCGCACGAAGCTCCCTCACAAGCGACTCCAACAACCAAGTTCGCGCATGACAACCTCCCTAAAGTGCAACTTCCTCGCCAAAGCACATGCAATGCGGTGCATGGTCGTGTTAGCCGAGTACTTAATTAAGCTCATTCATACAGCAAGTTTGGGAAGCTAAGGTACCTCCCTTTATATCATTGACCCAACCGAAGGATCCATCTAGGGTCGTCAATCCTAGTTATTCACATAGGATAGGCAAGTTGTAGGGCATCACCCTTAATGAAAAGTAGTGGATAGGTAAATTCAAGAGTTTATACTCACGGTCACTATGGGGAGGCTCGTCACCTCAGCGCAGGCTGACAGGTCGAAGACGGTTCCCATATCACCATGTCCGGCTCACAAGTTTGGGTTGCTCACTGGTCACTACGGGGAGGCTCGTCACCCCAGCGTAGGCCGACAGCTCTACCAAGGTGTCCCATACCACCATGCTCAGCTTATGAGTCTTAGCGGATCGTGGTACCTTGGTTAAAATGGGTCTTTACATTGGTAAGTGGTACCTTATATTCAAGCAGTAATGTTCATACATGGTAAACACACAATAGGCCAATCAGTTTATTAGACAAGTTTGATTAGTACGAGCGCACGCTGACTTAATCGACATTGAGCGCATAAGCACTCCACATGGCCTAACCACTATCGACAATCGTCGTATGACCCGGATTCATCAGACATATCAAATGTGGCAAGACTAATTCGGTCACTCGAACAAGAACTGTTACCGATTGCCTGGACTACGTTGTAGTCCCAATCTTACTCAGATATAGCATGTAAATACATGTGATAATCATATCAGCATTTGACAAACAATTCAAGTGAATTTCTCATTTAAGCATTTTGCCAAACACATTGAGCATGTTACCAAATATTTGCATTTGATCCATAAATCGTACGGTCGAAATTAAGATTATATGAAGGAAACTATACATATGGATAAGGTATTTGAGAATCCTATCTCAATATCCCTATTAAATACAATTCATCAACAATTTCTCATTCAGACATTTAATTAAACACTTAGACTACACATTACCAAATACATAGACTAAATTAGTTATGATATATATTATGGCAAATCCTTACACGAAGAGATCGTCATACATACGACAAACATGAATCCTAGATCTATAATAATGACAAACACAAATCATAGTTTCATGTTCATTCAAACATTTCAACAAACACATGGAATGCATCTTGTATTCAACATAGTTCACACATGCATAATATATCGAAAACATCATAACTAAGATCACATGGCAGCAATCAAGTCAGACATAAATCATTAGCTGACATTGAAAGCCTTGAAAACCATAAACTAAACGTTTATAGTCCGCACCTTTCATCGGAATACTCGATTCGGACTCAGTTCAAACACTATGTTCCCGAATACAGAACAACGGGTACCTAAACCATGAAATAGGTTAGCTAGTTCACCGATTACTCAATCTGGATTTCTAAATCAAGATTAGGATTATGATTTCTTACTCAAATCGTAACCAAAACAGATCGGTTAGCTAGATGGAAAGGAGATTCAGTGTGTGTAGTTGTGGGAGAGAAATACTGTAACAATTTCCTAACCTTTCACTTCTTTCCTCACACTTTTCTCTTCTTTTCTCTCTTCTCTCTCCTAGGGTTTGGAGCAAATTCGTATGGAATAGAAAGGTGGTTTAAGGGCTTTATATAGGCCCAGAACTGATGCAAATGGCCCTAGGGCCATGGTATACTTAATTTCTATCCAAAGGGTGCCTGTTTCTGGTAAACGAGGCTCATCAAGAGGTCCATTACTCACCTACATCATAGAATAAGTTCCCTGACAATAGATCTATGCCAGGATGTGATTTCAGCGCGATTGGATTGGCCGATCAGCCGTGGTGGACTTGTGTGAGATCAACGGTCATGCTTACTCGACCTAGGCCACAAGTACACGAATATAAGCAGCGAAATTTTCCTTATCCATGCGTAAAGTTTGGTCAGAAACTGACGATCTGAAATTCTCAATTTTACGCGTAAGCGAATGGCCCAATTTACTTAAGTTCCAATACATTTTCTAAAGATATTCGCATTTCTCACACACTTCGCTTAGGGCTCAAGTTGTGCGTTTCTGGATAATATTTGGGCTCGATTCCCATAGTGGTCATCAAGCCCAGTAGGACGATCATAACCCTATAGTTTTGTGGTCATCGAACTTTCGACGTGTGGTCCAAGTTCGATACGGAGTTTCAATCTACTCCCGAGAGCAACAGGCTTTTGGGATTTTTCCTAGGTTTTAAAGCAATGTTAAGTTAGCGATTTTGATGGTTTTCGGTCTTGCCATTTGTATAAATGGTGGTTCGAGTTCAATCCACTAATTAATTCAGTGAGTACGTAATTAATTTTTGCCTAAATTACGACAGGGTACAGTCCTTAGGGATTTCTGCTTGAGGAGGTACTCGAGTCTTTGTATGGATTTTTTCGAGACGTTACAATGCCTAAGGATATCTAATCTCTTGAAAAAATACTCAGGATACACCCGAGGAGATTTTAAACCCGGAAAAGCCTCATGTAAAGGGTGAGCGGCCCATAGTGGTGCAAATGCACATATCATAATGGTCAAACTTAGGTAATAGAACTTTTAGCAAGCTCAATTGGATGTGACTTACATCGAACACTCGGTAAAGCTCACATGTCATGCGTGGATGTTATGCACCATGACATCTATGTGCATTTCAAGAATGCTTTTCAAATTGTATATATGATCATGTTATAAGATTCTTAACAAGGTTTAAGCATTCATCCATGGGTTCAATATGATCTTCTAAAATTTCTTTAATCTCAAGAAAGGGCTAACCAATGGGACTTGTCAATCTCAAGTAGAGTCATATCCTTTAAGTAATTAAGAGTCCCTTCTACGTTCCTTATAAGGAGGTGTCCCATACATGTTCTTTCTTCCTTATACAACTCATAATATAAAATGAAATGAGACTTGAAAGGCTCATGTCATGCCATTAGAAATATACCCATAATCTAGAGATGACAAGACTGATTTTAGTCCCATGGTTAATCAATAATAATTATGAAAGGGATTCCAAACATCACTTTGTCTACTACTTAGAATCAAATTCTCATTCATCATATTCTAAGATCTACTCACATGATAGAGTCAACTAAATTAGGAATTAGAGGATATAGAAAGCAATGAAGGTAATTTCTTCACTACACAATTTATAGATAACTTAGTATGAAAATTTCCATTTCTTGTCATGTCTAGTAGAGATGTACTCATAGGTAAACAATCATAAATGTGGCATGTAAATTGTTCACAACCCCAAGTATAGGGTCGCGATGTAGTAATAATCTCGGTAAGACCGAGGTCGAATCCACAGGGACTGAACCTTGTACGTATTCTAAAAGTAACTAGAACTAGAAGTAGAAGAAAATGTATTCTAAATCTGGAGAATTGAAGAGAATAATTGTAAACTATTTAACTAAAACTTTATAAATTTTAAAGGTACAAAACTAGGGTTTCCAAGGATCTACTTGTAGAGATCAGGGAGATCTATGCTTGATTCACAAACACAACTGGATTTAGAATCCCATCTTCATCCAATTGAAAGATATTTCATTAAAAATCAGATATGAACTTCCTTTGATCTAGTTTTTAATGAATGATAGGTATGGGAACTAGAAATGATTCCATCACAAAACCATGCCCACGAGACAAAGCAAACAACAGAATGTACCAATCCACAACCAATATGGGAGAATTATGAACGTTGGGAAGGATTCCATCATCCAACCATGCCCAGGGGATGATGGTGAACAACAGGATTTCCTAAATTCACAATTTCAGTAATAAAAAGAACATACTTAAAGCTATCGCAGATCCATTGTAATTTAAGTCACAATAAATCATTAAAAACTACGAGTATTCCTTATAATCAAACTAGAATCAAAGTTAGTTTAACTCAAACATGAATCAAAGCCATAGAAAAGATCCCATCATGCTATAAGCTTCACCTCTTAGCCCTAGCTAAGAGGTTTAGCCAACCATAGACATGATTAACTAGAATCTCTTAAGAAAACATTAAAAAAAAAAAAACAAATAGGGGAAGGAAAGAAAAACTCTTGGGAAGGCCATCCGCTCCCTTTCTTCTCCCATCCTCTCTCTCGTGCGTTTTCTCCTTTCTTCTTACGTTTGATCCTCCACACATCCCCTACACGGTGGGATATGACCTCTTTTATAGGCGTGGGGTGTCTGGAGAGATCCGTGCGTAGCCTTTACTCACGACGTGAAGTTTCACATCTCCTTTCGCAACGTGAAGAGTCGGCACCAGAGAGCTCTTGACCGGCGACCCTTAGGTGAGAGGTCCTCTAAACAAACTCCATGGGTGTTTTCAACAGAACTCCAAAAGGCTTCTTTAAAAGCTTTAGAGGTTTGCGTCGGGTTGTTCACTCCCCAAGTATAGGGTTGTGATGTAGTAATAAACTCGGTGAGACCGAGGTCAAATCCTAAGGGACTGAAACCTATACGTAATCTGAAACTAAATAGAACTAGAACTACAATGAGATGAAATCTAAATCGAGTGTAAATTGAGAAATAATGATGAATAATTATCTAAAACTTAAAGAAATTTAGAGGTAGGAAACTAGGGATTCAGAGGATCCACTTGTAGAGATCGGGGAGATCTTATGCCTGTTTCAATAACTCAAATGTACTTAGAGTCCCATCTTCATCCAGTTGATTTGTGTAACCATGAAAATCAAATGAACTTCATTTGATATATTTTTCAAGAGATGAAAGGTATATGAATTAGAATAGATTCCATTACCAAACCATACCCAAGAGACATAGTAAACAACAAAATTAAACTAATTACCAACCAATCAACAATGTATGAAGGTTAGGAAGGGTATCGTCATCCAATCATGCCCGGGAGACGATGGTGAACAACAGGGCTTCCTGACGTCATAAACATAAAAAAGAAAGGAACATGCTCAAAGCTATCGCAGACCCATTGTAATTTTAGTCACAGTAGACCATTAAAAACTAAAAACATTTCCTTAATTAAACTAAAATCCATTCAATCTAAACAAAAGGCACACGCATAAATTCTCTCATCACGCTACAAGCTTCACCTCTTAGCCCTAGCTAAGAGGTTTAGCCTGACATGATGAGGCTAGAACACATGAGAAAAAATAAAATAAAATAAAATAACAAAAACTCTAATCTCTCCACGTCTCTGGCCTTCACAGCTGCCCCAGATCAGATCCCCCACTTCCACGTCCCAAAACCTCCTCTTATAGCTACTGGAAGGCTGGAGTCTGTGGCAGAGTCGCAGCAAGAAACGGAGTGCAACTTTCCGCAGCAAACTTCGGTGCCTCAAAACTCGCCACTTTCCTTGCTCAATTACCAAAGAAACACCATCCCTTAGGATTTTTTTTGAGTTCTCTACATGATGGATGGTTCAGATCTGCCATATGATGAAATATAGTAGGCCACAGCCGCCTGGAAATTTGATTTTCGCGGATGTGCATAAGCTTTCGCACGTTGAACGCTGGGTAGCTCGGTGGGCCCCACAGAGGTATTTTCTGGGAAATCCACCCCAACCATTGGATTCAGGACGAAATTTCAGTTAAGAATGGATAGTTTAGAACGACTATTGACACGGCCCAAAGGAGAAATCACAATAAAATCACTTTTGAACGTTACAGGACAGTCCTTTTGTGGCCCCTGTATCGCACACGTGTGCACGTATGGGCGTGAAATTTCAGCAATATTTTGAATTGTTTGAGACACTCTACACGATGTACGGTTTAGATTATCCGTATATATGCTCTGTGGGGCCCACTAGCGTCCGCAAAATTGCCGTTTTGGGAAGAAGACGCGGGTCAGCAGGCGTTGACCCGCTTTAGTCGGTCCGGTGCGGCTCGTGTACATGTACACGTGCAATGTACACACCTCACACACGGGCCCCACTGTGATGTGTTTCAAAAATCTTATCCATCCATTCATTTTCTCATCCTATTTAAACCGTCGAGACCAAAGTTGAGACAGTTCCAGATATCAGGTGGGCCCCAAATTAAAGATTAATGAGATGATCTTTTTGTTAGGCTACTTTCCGAGATCTTCAATGGTTGAAATTTAATATGTACGGTTAATTTATGGCCCCCATCACATGTATGAAGTTTTGTGTCAATCGGATGGCGAGAACCCTGTGATCTTGCATTCTGGACCATTTTCGGACCTTTTTAATGTGAACGGCTTGATTTCCTCGGATCCCTGGCATGTAAATCCGTTGATCTCAGTCCTCTGGAGTCTGTTCCTTGCTTTGGTGACTTCGGAGCGTTAAATCCATGCTTTTAATACTCTTTTTCAATCAAAGCTCCTTATTACATCCTGCAACAAAAACACGATTAAATTATAATATTAGGCATTATCGTGTACATAAAATTAGGCAGTACCCTGAACAGTCCAGATTGCATGCGGGTTCGATGGATGGGCCATGGTGCTATAACGTTGCACGGTCTGTAGATCGTCTGCATGGGTCATCAGTGATCGACAGTCCTCGGCCAGAATCACAAGCTACAATTGATGAATGGCTCAGATTTCTCATCTGATCACGGTTGTGGGCCATCAATCCCTCCATTCGGATGATGCAGTGAAGGCACCTGATCTTGATCCTTTACTGGGGTCGGTGGGGTCCACTTATAGTGATCTTTCAGTGAATCAGCATCGATCATTGGCTTCGTAGGGTCGATCAGGCCAATATGCCAAATTTGAAGTGGATCCAAGTTTTGGGTGGGCCACACCACTAATCGATGTGGCAACATTTTCCTTGTTGTTGTGGCCTTGGATGCATGCATGGATGTATGAAAATGACAAGGGTTTGGTCAAAACCCTCGTCCGGACAGGTTAGACGGTTTAGATCATCCATTTGGATGGCCATGGTGGGCCACCACTCATCCCAACGGATGGTCATCCGCATGGATGCGAGAGAGGAGAGAGAGTCTCTCTCGGACTCATGCTCCCTCGGGTCAAACGGCTTTGACTAGACGTCCTGGTCCTGTGCACTGCAGGTGCATGGGTGTGTGCATCGTTGTGATTCGCTGTGGCGCCCACAACGATGTTCTCGATCAATCCACTTCGTCCATCTGGTTTCCATGTAACTTTAAGGGTTAAGTCTAAAATTGAGGCATATCCAAATATCAAGTGGGCCCCAAATCAGTGATTTATGACTGATCTTTCCGTTAGACCACTTCCACAAAGATCCAAGGGCTGAAATTTTACGTGTACGGTTACTTTATGATACTCAGGCCAGATATAAAGTTTTATACCAAACGAATGGTAGGAACCCTGTGATCTTGCATTAAGGATGATTTTCATGCTTCCTTATCTTCAAGCATTTGGTTTTCTCAGATCTTTGGTATGTGAATTCTTCAATCGGTCTCCTAAGATCCGTCCCTTGCCTTGGTGATTCTTGAGCATTAAATCTAAGCTTTTAGTACCCTTTTCAATCCATGCTCTTAAATTCACCTTGCAACACAAACATGATTTAAATAGAGCGTTAACCATTGTCATGTTCATAAAACCAAGTAATTAATAGGGTCTAATATGCAATATTTGACCCTCAACACAATCCTCAATCAGTATTTTGCTAGTCCTGAGCAAAGTATGCGAAAAATATTTTAAGAATTACAAGACAATTTTTTATAAACTCAAGTGATTTTTGAAAAACAGTCCAGATAATAGAATTCTAAGATGCATTAATGTTGAGTCGTATTTTCTCCTTAATTCGAGCGCACAGTAAACTTCATGGTCAAGTTCAATGTATTAATCCATCAATTAGAACAATTCTAAACATTGAGTTTCGTGGGTGCATAGTGCAATCTCGACTTATCACAATTAAAAGTCTAATCATCAATTTTCATGATAACATTAATAACTAAAAAGAACATTCCGAATAACCCAACCTAAACCGAAACTTGCCTTACAGTTCAACCTTTTTATTCTTCCAGCTTTTGATTTTTCCATCGATGGCTTCACGTTATGTCAACCTTTTTAAAGATCTTTAATAGGTAGTCGTTTTCGATAACAACTGTTTTTTTTAGCTGAGTATTTTTTTTAAACATGATGGACAAATTTCCCAGGCTGGTTCCTTTCATGCTTAATGATCACTAAGTTAATAATTTAATATCGAACTAACACGTTAATGTGTAAGCTAAATGTGACATGTGTAGTCATGACTCAATCAATGTTTAAAACTTCTAATCATGGATTAATAAGTCGAACTTAACTGTGAAATCTAACAAGTAACTGAACCCAAGAGTCATAAATCACCAACATTAAGTATCTTATACTTCTAAATCAAGGATGGCCTTCAAAATCACTCGAATTCACAAAATTTCCAGAAAAAATTAAAAAAAAATTCACAATTTTTGCTCAAGATTGAGAAAACACCGAGTAGGTAACCTAATCTTCCATCCCCAACCTAAAATGTACATTGTCGTCAATGTAAAAGATATAAGCATGCAATGCACATGAGACAACGAACGTAAATGAGAAGTGATGGAAAGGTAGTACCTGATGAAAGAATCAAGAGGCTTTTTCCAAATGATCTCAACGTGAGAGTGGGTAAGCACAAGAGTTAAACCAACAAAAGCAACTATCCTAAAACAATTGGAAAGCAACTATCCTAAACAGTATAAAGCCGACTATCCTAAAATGGCATAAAGCAAACTATCCTAGAATAGAAAACAGAAAACCTAACTACACCTCCATCAGACTAGGAGATTAATCCTGATAAATAAGACCACCCAGAGGTATGGACATATCCTCTAAATCAAATTTCTCAACGAATAGCTTTAATCGATGTCCATTCACTTTGAATTTATTACCATTATTTGGATTTCGAATCTCAACAGCCCCATGAAGATAAACATTAATAACAGTGAAAGGGTCAGTCTAACGAGATTGGAGTTTGCCCAGAAAGAGATGCAACCGAGAATTATACAATAAGACTTTCTGACCTGGTGTGATTGATTTTAGAAGAATATGTTGGTCATGAAATGCATTCATCCTGTCCTTATAAATTCTCGAGTTCTCGTATGCATCGTTCCGAATTTCTTCAAGTTCATTCAATTGTAGTTTGCGTAGCGAGCTAGCGTTGTCCAGATTGAAGTTCAAATTTTTGATCGCCCAATAGGCTATATCTTCCAACTCTACCAACAAGTGATAAGCTTTTCCATAGACAAGTCTAAAGGGGGACATTTCAATATGGGTCTTAAATGCGGTACTGTAAGCCCACAAGGCATCGGTCAATCGGATTAACCAATCCTTATGGTCAGGGTTAACCTTCTTTTATAAGATGTGTTTAATTTCTCTATTTGAAATCTCAGCTTACCCACTTGTTTGTGGGTGGTATGGAGTGATCACCTTATGAGAGATGCCATATTTCTTCATTAAGTTCGCAAATGGCTTATTACAAAAATGTGAGCCCCCATCACTAATAATGGCTCAAGGCGTTCCGAACTGAGAAATGATGTTTTCTTTTAAGAATTTAATGACCGTTTGATGGTCATTGTTCCGGCATGGAATCGCTTCGACCTATTTAGTCACATAGTCTACGACGAGCAAAATATATAAATGTCCAAAAGATTGGAGGAATGGTCCCATGAAATCGATGCCCCAACAATCAAATGCTTCTATGATAAGAATAGGGTTAAAGGACGTCACATTTCGATGGGACAATGCTCTTAATTTCTAACAATGCTCACAAGCTTTGCAAAACTCATGAGTGTCCCTGAACATCTTGGGTCAATAAAAACCACACTACAGTATTTTGGACGTGGTCTTTTTAGCAGAAAAGTGACCACCACAGGCCTGAGAGTGACAAAAGGAGATGACACTTTGGTGTTTATTGTCTGGCACACATCTCCTTAAGATTTGGTTTGGAAAATATTTAAACAAATATGGATCATCTTAGAAGAACTTACAAACCTCAGCAAAGAATTTTTTTATCTTGCGCAGTCCAATGTGTCGGCGTGAAACATGTGGCAAAATAATTAGCAATATCAGCAAATAAATGTGAATGAGAGACTTTAAACAATTGTTCGTCAGAGAACATGTCATTTATATGTATCGTCACAAGGGAATTATGGAGATCTAGGCATGAAAGATGGTCAACCAGTACGTTCTCTACTCCCTTTTTATCTTTTATTTCTAAATCAAATTTTTGGAGTAGGAGGATCCATCTTATCAGGCGGGGTTTAACATCATTCTTAGAAAGAAGATATTTGAGCACTGCATGATTTGTGTAAATGATGATCTTGGATCCAATCAAGTAGGACCTAAATTTGTTCAAAGCGAACACTACGGCTAAGAGTTCATTTTCCGTAGTCGAGTAGTTCACTTGGGCTAGATTTAGAGTTCTACTTGCGTAATGAATAACGCGGGGATTCTTTTCTTTTCTCTAGCCTAAAATCGCCCCAAGAGCATAGTCTGACGCATCGCACATAAGTTCAAAAGGAAGGCTCCAGTCAGGTGGCTGCATGATAGGTGCAGTGGTTAACATGCCCTTGAGCTTGGTAAAAGCTTTCTGGCATTGCTCAATCCACTCATACAGTGCATCCTTTTAAAGTAGATTACATAGAGGACGAGAGAGGAGACTAAAGTCCTTTATGAATCTTCTGTAAAAACTGGCGTGTCCTAAGAAGGATCACATGTCTCGTATGTTCTTGTGTGGAGGTAGGTTAGAAATAAGATTAATTTTTACCTTATCTACCTCGATTCCTTTGGACGAGATGATATGTCCAATGATAATTCCTTTACGAACCATGAAATGACACTTCTCCCAATTGAGTACCAAATTCTTTTCTTCACATCTTTTCAACACACGTTTAAGATTCTCTAAGCATTCGCCGAAAGAAGGACCAAAGACAGAGAAGTCGTCCATAAAGACCTCTAGATATTGCCCCACCATATCAGAAAAAATACTCATCATGCATTGCTAAAAAGTGGTGGAGGCATTATATAGTCCGAATGGCATCCTTCAGTAAGCAAAGGTGTCAAAAGGACATGTGAATGTAGTGTTTTCCTGATCTTCAGAGGCTATTTCTATCTGGTTGAAGTCCGAATACCCGTCAAGGAAACAGTAATATGAATGACCAGCTAGTCTTTCCAAGATTTGATCAATAAAGGGTAAAGGAAAATAGTCCTTCCTTATGATGGTATTCAACTTCCTGTAGTTAATGCATATTCTCCAACCAGTAGTAACTCTAGTTGGTACGAGTTCATTGTTGGCATTGGCTATGATGGTGATTCCAGACTTCTTGGGAACTACTTGAGTTGGACTCACCTATTGACTATCGGATATAGGGTATATGATACCCACATCCAATAGTTTAAGAACCTCGGCCTTAACCACTTCCTTCATGTTTGGATTTAGTTTATGTTGTGATTTTCGAGAGGTCTTCATATTATCCTCGAGATAAATGTGATGAGTACAAACTAAAGGGTCAATTCCCTTGAGGTCTGCAATCGTCCATCCAATGGCTCCCTTATGCTCAATCAATGTTTAAAACTTTTAATCATGGATTAATACGTCGAACTTAACTGTGAAATCTAACAAGCGACTGAACCCAAGAGTCATAAATCACCAACATTAAGTATCTTATACTTCTAAATCAATGATGACCTTCAAAATCATTCGAATTCACAAAATTTTCATAAAAAATTAAAAAAAAATCTCAATTTTTGCTCAAGACTAAGAAAACACTGATTAGGTAACCTAATCTCCCATCCCCAACATAAAATCTACATTGTCCTCAATGTAAAAGATATAAGCATGCAACGCACATGAGACAACAAAAGTAAAGGAGAAGTGATGGAAAGGTAGTAGCTGATGAAGGAATCAAGAGGCTTTTTCTAAAGGATCTCAACGTGAGAGTGGGTTAGCACAAGAGTTAAACCAACAAAAGCAACTATCCTAAAACAATTGGAAAGCAACCTATCCTAAACAGGAAAAAGCCGACTATCCTAAAATAGCATAAAGCAAACTATCCTAGAACAGAAAACAGAAAACAGAAAACCTAACTATACCTCCATCAGACTAGGAGATCAATCCTGATAAACAGGATCACCCAGAGTTATGGACATATCCTCTTAATCAAATTTCTCAACAAATACATTTAATCGATGTCCATTCACTTTGAATTCATTGCCATTATTTGGATTTTGAATCTCGATAGCCCCATGAGGATAAACATTGATAACAGTGAAAGGGCCAGTCCAACGAGATCAGAGTTTGCCCGCAACCGAGTTTTGGGTGGGCCAAACCACTAATCGATGTGGTGACATTTCTTGTTGCCGTGGCCTTGGATGCATGCATGGATGTATAGAAATGACTAGGGTTTAGTTGAAACCCTTGTCCAGATAGGTTGGACGGTTCAGATCATCCATTTGGATGGCTATGGTGGGCCACCACTTATCCCAACGGATGGTCGTCTGCATGGATGTGAGAGAGGAGAGTCTCTCTCGGACTCATGCTCCCTCGAGTCAAACGGCTTTGATTAGATGTCCTGGTCCTATACAATACAGGTGCACGGGTGTGTGCATGCTCGTGATCCACTGTGGGGCCCACAGTGATGTTTTTGATCAATCCACTCCGTCCATCTAGTTTCCATGTAACTTTAAGGGTTGAGTCCAAAATTGAGGCATATCCAGATATCAGGTGGGCCCCAAATTAGTGATTTATGACTGATCTTTCCGTTGGACCACTTCCACAAAGATCCGAGGGCTGAAAGTTTACGTGTACGATTACTTTATAATACTCAGGCTGGATATAAAGTTTCGTGCCAAACGGATGGTGGGAACCCTATGATCTTGCATTCAGGACGATTTTTAGGCTTCCTTATCCTCAATCACTTGGTTTTTTCAGATCTTTAGCGTGTGAATTCTTTAATCTCAGTCTCCGAAGATCCATCTCTTACCTTGGTGATTCTTAAGCATCAAATTTAAGCTTTTAGTACCCTTTTCAATCCATGCTCTTAAATTCACCTTGCAACACAAACATGATTAAAATAGAGCATTAAGCATTGTCATGTTCATAAAACCAAGTAATTAATAGGGTTTAATATACAATATTTAACGCTCAACAGAAATTATAAGACAATACCTCATACACATGATTAATGACTATAAAATTTGTGAAATAAGGATTAAAAGAGTTAATTCATGAAAATTAACCCAACTCAAAATAAGAGAAATGAAATTTGAAATTATGATTCTTTTTAGAATTCTCTACATTTGAGGTTTAAGCTAACATGAAAATCTAAGACTGAAAGAAACAATGGGGGATGTTCCTCACCTCGGGTGAGTGTTGACCCTGATTTGTGGTCCTTACAAGATGAGTTCAAGAGTCCTAAAATTTAGATAAAAAAGGTGTTTAGGTTCCTAGTTAGAATTTGCACATGCGTCATTAGTCACATGATTTTAATGAACCACTTACTTGTTCTCGGGATTGATTGAAGGGAAGTATTCTTCAAGGCGAACAGTTGCAATTTGCACCTGAATAAGACATTATAAGACATCAGTGAGTCACACTGAGTTGACTCGGTTGAGATTCTCAACTAGCAAACTAGTTGAATATAGGGTTTTAGGGAAACCACCTATTGTAGCAATAGTTGTTGGGTCCCTGGTTTGGTGAGGCTTGTCAAATTCTCCTGAGGTGATATCTGTTATTAGTTTGAGGATTGTTTTAGATCCGACTCAGTTGAGAAACTGGGCAAGTTAACTCACAACCGAGTTGAGCGAGATTTGAAGATTACATAGTAGGCGCTGAATCTATACCTGAATGGCGATCGTTCGTGGCTGTCAGAGGAGGTAGGATGAGTTGTAACTTGATATGAGTTTGTCCCAATCAAGGAACTCATTTGCAGACTCGGTCCAGTTGATCAGGACGTGTTTCAGCGAGTTTGGAGCAAAGCAGGCCTGACTCAGAAGAGAATGAGTCGCATCATCTCACTAACGAGTTAAGCAACTATAATGTAAATGGGTGAGTCAACTCGCCATCGAGTTGTGATTGTTTCTAAATACAGGGAGCAATGTCGGGATCCATACCTGATTATCGCCCGATCTAGTTGGCGGTGTAGATCCATTTCAGTCAGGTTTTACTAAACCAGAGCTGCAATACATGGTTTGGCCGAGTCAGAAAATTAATGACTCGACAATGACTCAGATTCTAAACCTAAATTGACTTACAATCTGTTACATTTGATTGCTTGTTGAATGAGGATGTCCCGTGGGCTAATTGCCTCTTTTCGATCTATGACAGATAGGCGTTGTAGGAGCTGACTGATCGAGTGAGAATGGTTGGTTTTCCGGAGGCCGAGTCAACTCCGAGTCATCAGTTTTGCAACTGGCTGAGTTTGGATCTAGGATGGAGCTGGCTCTCTCTCTCTCTCTCTCTCTCTCTCTCTCTCTCTCTCTCTCTCTCAACAAATGGACGGGTCAGACCCGATACCAACTCGCTCGTTAGAGGGGCTGAGTCGAGTTGCGACAGAGGTTCGCACCTCGCTCAAGCGGCCGAACCTCTCTCCTTCTCCTTTTCTCTTTTTATTTCTTTCCTTTCTTGTCGATTTGCCTTAGGAGTTGCCCTAAACTTCCGGGTTTAAATAGGTGTTCTTCCGCTTCTAGAGGCCTCTATGGCTAATTGCCAATTAGTCGGGCGATTAGCGATGGAAGGATCGAGAATCCCGCTGATAGGATTCTTTTATTTAGCTGGGTGTTTGCATGGGCTCATACGGTCGACTCTGATGGATTTCGGATGAGGTGGGCCGCATGATGGATGCCTAGGATCAGTGAAAGAATTTATTTTAAGGAAGATGGGTTTTACGCCTGGTTTAGAGAAGATGACCCACTGGTCATGGTGATTTTGCAACGACCGACTGATCCCATGATCTGAAGCATTTAAATGGGTTGGATTATACTCAGGAGGGTTGTGGGGTCCATTATATGGTGATGGATGGACTGTTGATCTGGATAGTTTTACTAAAGCCGAAAACCGTTGCGCCATTTCAATATCTCGGCATTATCTCGGTCTTTAGGAGGAACGTCTGGTAACCCTATCTTAGACGTTCCAAATCGCTCGAGCGAACACTCCAGAGAACGAGTGATGGTTGGGATCGGATTTTGTTAAAAACAGGATTTATTCCTTCCGCCTAGTGCTGAATAGGAGGTATTTTTCAAAATGGTAGGGGTGACGAGGACTCTTAGGGTGATGCGTGGATGATGACATACATTTCCGAACGGTCGGATTTGCCAGCGGGCGCTGCTGATGTGGATTTGAGTGACGTGGATTTCTGCATTTGACGAGAGCATTTGCATTGCTAACTAGGGTGGATGATTGTATACGTGCGCGTGTACTACTACGTATAACTCGGACGTGGTTACAGTCGGTGGGTCCCATTGATCACGATGGACGATTTTGATCATAAGGACGACCCATGATGGTGGGCCGTTTCGGGATAAGAACGATCCTGGTTCGTTTGAATTTCAAACAGCGGGAAAATGACTGAAAATGTGATTTTTTTTGTTCTTATTGCGTTAAACCCGATTTGACCGCATTCACGGTCCCATGCACTGAGAGTGTGCATAATCCGTGCACAGGCACGGGTTCAAAAGTGGGGTACATGTGATGGTTGGTGTAATCCACACCGTTCATTTGTCTTATGAGTTTACTAAGCGTCTTTGGCCAAAGTTCAGCCGGATATAAGGTTTAGGTGAGCTGATCTAGTTGATTTATCATTCATAAGTGTTGGTCATGTTGATCTCATTTGTAAGTTGAAATCTAGGGTTTTTTTTTTTACATGTGAGTCATTAAATGCAAACAAACGGGCCATAATCATCGAAGGTGTAAGTTTCCAATACCCTAGGAATAATGTACTTTGTAATTTATCTTGTGTTTGTATAATTTACGTTGTAATGTATTTTATATTTTGATGTAGTAAGATGATGAATGATTTAATTCGAAAATGTCTTTATGTTTTTTATTTGGATGATTTTTCTTTTAATTGCGGAGTTACTACTACAATTAAGACTTTGAAAGATTAAACGGGATACTGACACTGAAGATTGAATTCTCTCTTTTAAGAAGCCTGCATTGCAAGTTCTCGGTCAATTTTAGTGACTTGTCTATTAATTTCATCATATTGTCAATTTCATGTAGTGATCGGTCATTTTCATGAAGTGCTTGATCAATTTAATGTGAAGCTCGGTCAATTACTTCACTTGAAGGTGAACTTTCCATCATCTGACAAGTCATGCTCTAAATAGTTTTGTCTCACCGAAATTTGAGAACAAAGTGTGCTTAAAACATCAAAGTACTACACTCCCCATACTCTTTCGTGACACCGGAGACACGACTATGCTTGAAGGGAAGGTATGGACTCAAACCAATGGTTATGACTGTGGCATATTTGTAATGAAATATATCAATACATTGTGTAGCTGGCTGGAACAGATATGAAAAAATTTACTTCAATTTGGAGGAATTCAATAGCGTATGATTGTTTGAGTGTTACCTATAAATGATATTTGTCGTAGGTATGGGAGGAAGAGGGAAAATTTGTGAAATATTGTATTCTGTTTAGTGATTGATATTTTGTATAAAATTTATAACAAATGGAAATTTGTCTTGAATAAAATTTTTATTGAATGAAAATTCTGTATATTTTGTTTAAATTGTGAGCTTTAAAAGATTGAATGGAGACACTGACCATGAAGACTTTCGTTAAATGCATAGTCAATTTCAAGAAGTACTCGTTCAATTTCACGAAGAACTCGCTCAATTTCATGCGAAGCTCGCTCAATTTCATTTGAAGCTCGCTTAATGTCATGTTCGGCTCGCTCAAATTCATTTGAAGCTCGCTTAATTTCATGTTAGGCTCGCTCAATTTCATTTGAAGCTCGCTTAATTTCATGTTAGGCTTCCTCAATCTCATTTTTGGCTTGCTCATATTAAATTGAAGCTCGCTCAATTTCATGTTTGGCTTGCTCAATTTCATTTGAAGCTCACTCAATTTCATGTTAGGCTCGTTCAACTTCATATGAGGCTTTCTAAATTTAATGTTAGGCTCGCTCAATTTATGATAGGAAGGTTTGTATACCAAAGAAATTTAATAATACTCATCAAAGCAAGAGATGACAAAGAGAAAGTAAGTAGTCCCACGTTGGCTATTTCATAAGCATGTCTAGTACTCATAATATTTTTAGAATTTCTGGTCACTGATTTATTTTTATAATTTTTTTTTTATAATTCATCATCATGTATAATTTAGCCCCATGAAATTTCATTTCATTTAGATTTTTTTAAAACTTATTAAAATTCTGCAAGTACCACCTGCCTGAAATTAATAGTTTTCTATACAATTTCTAAAATGTCTTAAAATTAACCTACTTTGAGTTCAATTTTTATTTATTATTTACTTATTTTTATAAAACTAGATTCATTAATATTCAATCAGGCTTTTGAATCACCTCAATCAGAGTTTTAAAAAAATAGATACAAATTTTTGAAGTCAGTGCATTGAATATGTCCACAACTATACTGTTGCTAACTAGTGGTCCAGGGTCGGTTAGGTCACCCTGTCCAGTGGCCCGGGGTCGATTGGGTCATGATGGGTTCGATCGAGTACCCCTTTTCAGCAACTCAAGGTCAACCGAGTCGAGTTGGGGTCGACCGGGTCCCCTTTTCATTCTTTTCCAACAAAATGGGGTCAATCAGAGGTGGGTTGCCGACACTTTTATGGCAAAGATGGACTAAAGAAGGCCCAATTGAAGGCAGAAGTGACTAAGACTGTCAAAACCTTAAAATAGTCGTATCTTGCAATCCAGAATGAGTTTTTCGACATATCATATATGATTTTGGGGTAGGGGAAGGTTATTTAGCCAAAAAACCCAGCAGATTTGTAAGATTCCATCAAATCGATGGTTGAAAGTCCATTTTATTTTCGTTTTTCTATAAATCTTAAGTCTTAGTTCGATCGGGCTATCCCGGTATTCTTCTCAACTCAAATTTGAAAACTTTAAACCCATGTAGTTAATCACGATAGAAGATGTTAATATTAGCTTTTGGAAATAAACTATTCGATGATTCATTATTTTTTGTTCCCTCTCCGAGCCGATCTTTCTTTTACTTCCAGAACATAATATAAGAGAATGACTTGTATTTTATTTCTGACATCGGTTAGCCTTATACGAAACTCAAGTGGGGCCCATCTGAACTTTAAACCCATGTAGTTAATCATTATAGAAGATGTTAATATTAGCTTTTTAGGTACAATGTGAACCACATCATAGAGGGACCAATAAATGATTAAGAATGTTTTAATGGGGGTAACCCCTCTCACCAAGTGTGTTGTGCAGTGATGTGGAGTCGACTTTGAGTATATTGTTACTTTGAGTATACTGTGGAAAGGCTCGAGCCAGGGATCCTGTAATTCATAAATCTATACATCATCCCCTCTTTCGGGTCATCCGTAGATATAAAGAAACTAAAGGCAAGTGATTCACACGATGCATGGGCAGGAGGACAGGGATCATGGGTTCAAAGTTTTCAATTTTGAGTTGAGAAGAATGCCTCAGATCTCGTCGGATCCACTCTTTCAAGGTTGCCTTCATGAAATTGACTGAGCGTCACATGAAATTGACTAAGCATGACATGAAATTGACCGAGCAGTACATGAAATTGACCAAGGAATTCATGAAATTGACCGAGCATTACGTGAAATTGACTGAGCATCACATGAAATTGACCGAGGTTTACATGAAAATGATTGAGCATCACATGAAATTGATCGAGCATCACATGAAATTGACAATAACCTAATGAAATTCAACAACTACTTCTTGAAATTGACTGAGCATCACATGAAAGTGAATGAGTACTTCCTGAAATTGACTGAATACTTTGTGAAATTGAACGAGTACTTTATGAAATTGAGCGATTACTTCTTAAAATTGACTGAGCACCTCATGAAATTGATCGAGCTTTACATGAAAGTCTTCAAGGTCAGTATCCCGATTCAATCTTTCAAAGTCCGCAATTTAAACAAAATATACAAAATTTTCAAAATATAAAAGTTCATTCAATATAAATTTTATACAAAACAAATTTTCATTCACTATAAATTTTATACAAAATATCAATCACAAAACAGAATACAACATTTCAAAAAATTTTCCCTCTTCCTCCCATACCTACGACAAATATCATTTATAGGTAACACTCAAACAATCATACGCTATTGAATTCCTCCAAATTGAAGTAAATTTTTTCATATCTGTTCCAGCCAGCTACACAATGTATTGATATATTATGCTGATAAATTTCTTTACAAATATGCTGCAATCATAACTATTCGTTTGCTTTGGTATTGAACTATATTCTCTGGCAGTCCAAACATTCCCATCAAGCGCAGACGTGTCTCCTGTGGCATGGAAGATAATTGGGAGTCCCTCGATCAACATCTTAATCTCTGTCTAGTATCGATTGATTGCTTTCGTATATAAACAATCAAGAATAACGATATCTCATTGTCGTGGGTAGCTGACAATAAAAAACCAATGACTATTATTATGGTTCACATGTACATATACATGTCCATGTTTGACAAAATAACAGATTATTAAAGAAATCATAGAAAACGATACAGCCAGCATTGATAAGTTGTAACGAAAACATAACCCGTTCAAAGCACCACATGGCCTTGGCTCCTTGTTGTTGCCTAGCAATTCTGAAGACAGCGAGCTTCTTAATTTGTATTGCTTTTCACTTCGAGTCGCTGCCTTTGTCCCGATGTGTTCTCAAACTCGAGATTCACATGAAATTGACCGAGCCTCACATGAAATTCAACGAGACTCAAATTAAATCGATCGAGCATAACATGAAATTGACCGAGTCTCACATGAAATTGACCGAGCATAACATGAAATTGACTGAGCCAAACATGAAATTGATCGAGCCTCAAATGAAATTGAGCCCAAAATTGAAGCATATCCAAAGATCAAGTGGATCATACCACGGGAAACAGTGGGGATAATGATTTCTACGTTGAAACCTGTTTAGGCCCCACAGTGATGTTTATTTGTCATCCAACCTGTTCATAAGACCGTACAGACATGGATGAAGGGAAAACACAAATATAAGCTTGATCCAAAGCTTCTATGGCCCACAATAATTTTTGGCTTTTTTTTTTTTTCGGTTTAGGGTTTAGGTCAATTTATTCAAGTATAACTGTAGTGCGTGCTTTCTTCAATGGAGGCACCATTTTTGTCTTTTCTTGGCAAACTAAAACGAAGAAAAAGAAGTAACGATTTGGTGGAAGGGTATTCTTATATGAAGAAGAGAGAAGATTTTAGAAAATGAGTTTTAGGTAAATGGGTACTGTGTATGAAGAGGATAGAAGATTCTACAAAATGGATTTTAGATAGAGGTATATTGCTGTATGAAGAAGAGAGAAGATTCTCATCGAATCCGGTGCCGACAGCCTCCGTAGTACCCCATTCTCAGCTCTTAGCGTCCATACGCCAGATTCCGATCCTGCGATCCTACAAGGAGGATTTATATATATATATATATATATACATTTAACTCGTAATAAGCATAACCACAAGATTACCAAATTCACAAAGGCAATATCATCATCACATATCCACTAATATAATTATTTGGGTACAATGCTGAAAGAAAATACATAATTAAAAACCAAGCTCCAGAAGACCGCCGCACGCTCCAAGCTCAACACTGCTGCAACCTAACATCACCTATACACATCTATCGTGTATAAGCTTATAGAAAGCTTAGAGGGTGGTGTAAGTGTGTATAAGGTAAGTGCCAAGTATTCAACATAATGACATCATCATATAAGACCAGAAATACCGGTAATCCATAAATCATACAATATCGGAATAAGCAGAAATATTGATAAGATCATGAATTACTAGAGTAAGCGAAAATACAGACAAGTCCATGAGTCAATCAATGTCAGACTATGCAATATAGAACCACTATGCAAATGAGGAATCATAAATAGCTAAATATCAGATGCAGAGGATACAAAACAATATACATTCCTGATGAGTAACACAAATAGCGTCAGCCGTACCTAAACCATATAAATGCAAAGATAATAGCCCAAAAGGCCATATGCCACGAATGTTCTGCAATATGCGGTGCGAATGGAATGGCTATACTGGAGTGTGAAGTCGGGATGATGGTACGTAGTATTGCAGGCTCTGAGGTCCATCATAAGGGACTTCTATCCAAACCAATCCCATACCTAAATTTGGATAGTTAGACTCAATGTGGTAAACTCCTGATCTCAGGTTAGTCGGCGCCCCAACCGAAATCCTGGCCATTGCGAAAGCACTCGTAATAAATAGTTACACACCACCAACCCGAGTGGATAGTGAATGAATGAATGCATGAATGAGTATGCAACTCCTACTCACTAAATCCACATATCAGTACAGTTCATCTCTAGGATCATCACCGGGGTTTAGTACACTCCAAATGGCACTGTCGCTCTCCCAGCCGCACAGTCCAAGTGAGCATAAGAAACCTCACTATCCGCCTTGCCAATAGTCTGCCAATACCTATCCGGCACGTCGATAGCGGACCCATTCACGAGCTGGTCAAACTCAGCCTAGTATTACCCCCTACCCTCGGGCGGCTAAGGCCACATCCCCTCCCAACCGACCACGACACAGTGGGAGACACGGCCTCAAGGTATTCGGCACTCGGGCGCTCATGTATCCACTCGGTCTCCATGTTGGGGTGTTTGCTGATCACGGAGGTTTAGGAATTTTCACCTAGGGACATCTATGACGCCCGTATGCTAGAACCAAACATTTTCGGTGTCCCATTTAGCCATCCATGATATGCCTATGGAGGCTACGACCCTGATGTCACTAAGGCATACAGTAATCATAATGCGAGATGCATGAGTCATACAATCTAGTTATGCATCAATCCTGCCCATACCACATGCTCATGTGAGATAACCTCCACCTATCAGGGAGTCTCATAACAACATGCTCAATTACATATGCAATGATCAACCACATCTCAAAACAAACATGCAGATGATGCGTATGGGCATGTATCATGATGCTATGCTGTCACATACTCATAACCGGTATCCACAACCAGTATCGATAATCGACCTCGACCATGTGGACACTTAACCAACATTGCCCCCAAGGAATGGCCTACATAGAGTCAAACATATAATGGGCCCACGGCCTCACACAAGGGCCTAATATACAACACAATGGGTCTTACTCAAGGGCCACATATACACAACAGGTGGACCATGCATCATAGGCTTAATACATATCACAATGGCCCTCAACTACGGGTCACATATACATCATATAGGTCTCGACAATCGGCCTTGGCTATCGAATTCGATACTCAGAATCGGCCTCGACAATCGGAACCGGCCAATACAATCGACCTCGACAAATCGACACTGATAATCTACATAGATAATTAGCACCGACAATCAACATCGACAATCAATACCGATGACCGGTCACATAGACAAGACTAGGTCCATAGATGAACATCTGATCAACCATAATATAAAGATCAGCCCTCGGCCGTGGTTATATCAAATCTGGTAGCATGGAGCCATCCGTCCATGGTAAATGGGGCCCACTTATTTGGATTAACCCACGAAGAGAATGAGCCTAACAAGGCCTAAGGAAAGGTCACAATGTGGACATCTAACCGTCATTGCCCAACAATGTGGACATCTAACCAACATTGCTCCGAACGAGTGACCCACATAAGGCCAAACATATAATGGGCCCACGACCTCACACAATGAACTCATAAATCAAGCGGGTCGCATCACATGGGCCTAATGCACATTGCCATGGGCCACCTCACATGGGTTGGAAATACATCTCAATGGTCCTCCTCATATGAGCAAGAATATATCACAATGGCCTCACTAAATGGGTCGGAAACACATCACAATGGGCCACAATGTATGGGCCAAGTATACATCTCAATGGGCCATGACTCATGGGCCCCATTACATCATAATGGGCCGCAACCCGTTGGCCTCAAATACAGTAAGTGGACCACATCAATGGGCCTCATACACATCAAGTGGGTTGCATTATATGTGCTGCACTAATGGGCCTCGCCCATTGGCCTCGGATATATCACAGTGGGCCACGTCTCATGGACCTAACAAGACAAACAGATGGCCCGCACATGAGCCAAACACATCATAGTGGGCTACATGCGTCACAATGGGCCACACTAATACATCAAGGTGGGCCTCATTTTATGGGCCGCACCAAAAATCATTTCAATAGTTGTAGGTATAACATGTGTATTATTACACCCATGGCCCACGTATGATGATCAGCACTGTCCAACATATCCATGTAAATCGGCGCCAACCAAACATTGTCCAACACTATCCCAACATTATGGACGGTGTGGATACAAAATACGTACATCTAGGCGGGCCGCACAAGTGGACGGTATGGTGAAGTACACACAGCATGGTGGGCCTGTACAGTGTAGGCAGGCCCAGCACATGCAGCAAGCGGGCCCTGCGCCATGAAGACGGGTAGACAGTGCGGATATAAAATACATACATCAGGGGGAGAGTCCCACCATCCAGCGGGCTAAATGGTACGGATATACAATACATTTATCATGGCGGAATCACACATTGAAATGGGCCTTATATACATCATATTGGGCCTCGACCCATGGGCCCCAAATACATCTAATGGACCACATCACAGGGACCTCATATATAACAGGGTGGGCCTTAATAATGGGCCATAAACATGGTAAGTGGGCCACACCACATGGGCCACATGTATATCAAATGAGCCACACTCAAATATAAGTGGTGATAATGATCTCCACTACTAAAATTCCCAAGGCCCGCCATAACATTTATTTCCCATCCAATCTAATCATAAGATCTCAAGAATTTCAAAGGTAGCCGTTCAATCCTCACCGTGCACTATGGTCCACTTGATAAATAAATCTGTCTTATTTCGTCCCAAACCTTAAAATCATTTTCCAAAAATGGTTGGACGGTTGGATGAAACACATGCATCATGGTGGAATCACACTACAATGGGCCTTATGTACGTCCCATCAGGCCTTAACCCATGAGCCTCCAGTACATCAAATAGGCCTCATACATGGGTCTCGTGTATATATATCAAGGTGGGCCTCAACGACGGGCCACAAATGCATCAAGATGGGCTTAGTCACATGGGCTTTGTATACATCACAATGGACCCCATAATATGGTCCTTATACAAATCAAAGTGGGCCTCAACAAGGACCACCAATACATCAAGGTGGGCCTTAACAGACCGCCCACAAACACACCAAGATAGGCCTTATCACACGGCCTTAAAATATTTTCTAAAATGATTGGACGATTGGATAAAACATATGCATCATGGTGGGACCCACACTAATGGAGGGTGTAGATCACAATATATACTTAAGTGGGTCCCAAGTGGGGCCTACCATAATGTTTATTTTCCACCCGACCTGAGCCCAATGTAATGTTTACTTGCCATCCAATCATTCATAAGGTCACATGGACCATAGGAGGATAGGGCCCACAGTTATGTTTGTTGCCACCCAAACGGACAGGGGTCATGTGGACCATGGGCCAACGGTGATGTTTATTTGCCATTCCTCTGTTTTTAAGGTCACGTGGACCACGGTCCACCATAACGTTTATTTACATCCACGCTGGGATGTTTACTTGCCATCTAAACCGTTCATGGGTCACGGTTTGGGGGCCCACTGTGATGTGATCCACTGATCCAGCCCGCCCATTATGTGAGTCCCACTTGGCTGACCGTTCAGACCAAGTTTCAACTGCATCCAAATTTCAGTGGGCCCCACCAACCGATTTTATATGTTGTTAAAGATGTCTTCACATGATTTTAAATGGTATGGCCCACCGAGTTCCGTATACAGCTGATTTTTGTGACCACCTCGTCCGTGGGGACCCATCAAATGCACGGTTTCGATGTTCGAAAAGCATCACGTGGGGCCCACGGCCGGAGCCGTGAGGTCCAGCCAGCCGCCCGCCCGCCCATGCAGCCGCAGGCGCTGCGCAAAGTACTGAAGTTTTTCTCTTGATTATTTTTTTAAATCCGTTTTTCTAGGAATTTCTTAGGTGGGGCCCTCATCAGAAAAATCATCCTGACCATTGCATCTCACGACTCAATATTGACTAAACAAGCCCAATATTGGGTATTTTTCAGTGTAGAATCGTCGGGTGAGTTTTCAACGGTAAAAATTATCATTTCCTATGGTATGGCCCGCTTGATTGTTAGATCGCCTTCATCTTTCGCTCAACGCCTAAAATGAGCCGAGAAGTGAAATGGGCGGCGTGGATTTTATACATACATCAAGGTGGGGCTCGCATGGTCAGCCCACCTCCAAACACTATTCTTCTTCCTCTCATTTGCTTATTAGTACACCACCATGTCACTGCACGCACACCACGTTAGCCACTCCCTGTCCAGCGTCCCCTGGACGTTGGACAGCATGGATATAACACAATCATCATGGTGGGTCCTACGTGTAGGTGGCCCACGTGTCACCAGGGTGGGTCCCACATGAACGTGGCCCACCATATTTAAATTAACTTGATATTTGTGTGTTTCCACCACTATAAGGTAGGGTCCACATGACTTGTACGGTTGGATAAAACATACCTCAAGATGGGATTCATCCAAGTGGGCCACACATCACAAAAAAAATGAGA
This sequence comes from Magnolia sinica, assembly GCF_029962835.1. Classification (NCBI taxonomy): domain Eukaryota; kingdom Viridiplantae; phylum Streptophyta; class Magnoliopsida; order Magnoliales; family Magnoliaceae; genus Magnolia; species Magnolia sinica. Next base: position 53,469,719 of record NC_080590.1, read on the forward strand.
AGGAAAAAGAAAGGAGCACCCACCTTTGATCTGCTTGGACCTCTTCTTCCATCAATGCATCCTAGAGCTCCAAAGGGTGCATTTGAACGGTGGAGATTGATTTTGGAGAGTGGGATTGGGTGGTAGAGAGTGGGCCACACCAAGCTCCTCCATGGAAGCCATAGACATTGGAGCTCTTGGGGTTGTTTGGAGAATGAGAGAGAGATGAGAGAGAGAGGAGTGAGAAAGAGATGGGTGATGGGAGAGAGGGATGGTGCATGTTGACTTTTGGGTGAAAAAGGATGGGTGTCATGCCTTGTTGGTGAAAAGGGGATGGCTAAGTAAGGTTGTGTACTTAGACTTGATTAATGGATTGATGTGACATTTAGGCTAGAGATTCTCTTGGAAATTGCGACGTGCGGTGTTTGCTCGAACCGAACGTGGGCCCACATTTCCTGGCCTGAGTATCGCCTCGGCGAGGGAGACGTGGCGTCGGAATCGCAGCGACTGCGCTGGCAAAGAAATAATAGTTTGGTGGAAGAGTATTCTTATATGAAGAAGAGAGAAGATTTTAGAAAATGGGCATTAGGTAGATGGGTATTGCTGTATGAAGAGGATAGAAGATTCTAGAAAATGGGTTTTAGGTAGAGGGGTATTGCTGTAAGAAGATGAGAGGAGATTCTAAAAAATGGGTTTTTGCAGAATAGGAGAGGAGAGAAGATTACGAAAAATGGGTTTGTATTGCAAGGGTATTTTCGTCGTAAAAATCGTACCGGTTTAGTCTTGGAAAGTAAAGTTTGGGAGCATCTTTGTAAGTCGGTGAGTGAAAAGTGAGATTTATAGTAGAAAAATCTCTTTTTATTTTGTCAATTAACAACATTATACTAGAAAATGAGTAGCTCCACATCAAGCATGTAGTTTCTAAATCATTCTCTTATCTAAATTCTTCTTTGGTTGTGTTTATTTTTATAAATAAAAATAGACCTTAAATTAATGAGAGACAGATGCGAGTATGATGGTCTTCGATAAGATATACTAAGAGAGCTATAGTTATGGCAAGCATGGAGTGGAAACACCCTAGGCATTACATACTCCTCCTACCAACATTTTTTTAATCGTAGGACGTGTTAAGGTGGCAACGTTATTTTCTCTCTAGAATTCCTCTTGGTCCGCACGCTTGTATGTACGATCATGTATGATGAACCTTAGTTCATCCATGTGCCTCTCTGTCCTCTCTCCACTGGTGTGGTTTATATAAGGAGGGCCATAGGTAGAGAGAGGCACCCTCTTCCATTAGTTCATCTTCTTGGGTATTCTTTGGTGTAGGATTTCTTGTATGGGTGGGAGAGAGGTAAGCCTTATATTTTTGTTTCCGTTGTTTCTAGCGAAGAAGAAAGCTATGTGTTGTTGCCCTTGTGGAGTGGGAATATTGATGAACCACGTAAATCCTTTTGCCTCTTGCTTCTTGTTTTGGTTTGGCCATTTTCTTTTGTGTTTTGGCCTCGCTTACATTGATCATATGTGGGCGGTTTTCTGCTACAATTGGTATTGGAGCCTTTTAGCACAAGATCGATGTTGGCATTTGTTTTGTCATTTATATTTTGCATGACTAGATCAAATTCTACTAGATTTGAGGTGGGGAAGTTAGATGGATCTAATTACGCATTGTGGAAACTGAATACGACCACAATTTTAGTGAATGAAGGATGCGCAATTGCATTCAAGGAAAAGAAAAAAAGTTTACAGAGATGAAAAATGACGTATTTAAGCAGCCTACAGGGATTGTAGTGCTCATTGTCTACGTTGATGACATAGTGTTATCCGGCAATGATACTAAGTGTATGATGGCCATTAAGTCATTTCTCAAGGCTCAGTTTGAAATTAAAGACCTTAGAACTCTCCAGTATTTCTTAGGAATTGAAGTTGCTCGATCAAAGTTCGAAGTTGTACTCTCAGAGGAAATATGCACTTAATCTTCTCTCTGAGACTAGGATGCAAGCTTGTTGCTGAGCCAATGGACACTACCCAGAATATCACCCTTAATGACGGTGAACTCTTAGATCCTGGGATGCATCGTCGGTTGGTTGGTCAACATATCTATTTAACTATTAACTAGTCAGACCTATCCTATGTTTTGGCAAGGATTTATCCATGTTAAAACTGCTGTGTTTGCATTATATTTGCTTGGTGTGATTGGATTACTCTACTTGATTCATATCTGTGTACTTCTGCGATCCCCCAACACAAGCTTCATTGTCGATCGAAAGTCTACATCTAAATATTGTACTTTTTGTTGGAGGAAACTTGATGACTTAAGAAGGTAAGAAACAAATAGTTGCCGCCAAATCAAGAGTTTAAGCCAAGTACAAAGCCATGTGTCATGCCATCTATGAACTATTATGGATACAATCACTCCTTCAAAAACTTTAACTCTTCAATGGAGAATCAATGATTCTATATTGCAATAATCATGCAAGTTCACACATAGCCAATATCAATGGATTGCCACTTCATTACTCATTAGAGAAAAGATGGCTTCCAAAGAAGTTCTCATTCGATATATTCCATCCAAGGCACAGTTAGCCGACATATTTACCAAGCCTCTGCCACATCCACAAGGAACGTCTATTAGTAGCAAGCTAGGCATGTTTGATATATATGCTCTAGCTTGAGGGGGAGTATTAAAGCGCATTTTGTACATAGTTGAATAAGTAGATACACACAATTAAATAAGTTATGAACAAAAGTTGAATAGGTTAGAGAATTGGGCTCAGCCTACTAAGGCCCAATGGCCATGCATGGTTTGTACTCATAGAATCCTCTTATAAAATAAAGGAGCTTAGGGTTTAAGAGGGGTTCTCTGTTCCCTCTTATTCTTCTACACCATTACACGTCCCTTTTCTTTTTCTCTAGCTATCTCCTTCTACATCTTCCTTGGCATTTCTACAAATCACATGTGAGTCATTAAATGCAAACAAACGGGCCATAATCATCGAAGGTGTAAGTTTCCAATACCCTAGGAATAATGTACTTTGTAATTTATCTTGTGTTTGTATAATTTACGTTGTAATGTATTTTATAATTTGATGTAGTAAGATGATGAATGATTTAATTTGAAAATGTCTTTATGTTTTTTATTTAAATGCACGCGCACGCGCGCACACACATGCAAAGGTATTATAAGGTCGACCTTATGGGAGCTTCCACGAGGTTGAGCTTTATGTGCCCCACTTTGATGCGTATCAGACATCCACACCGTTCATTTGGTGAGACTCCTCTAGGTTGTGAATGTCCTAAATATTAGCCATATCCCCTAAAAATTAGCCATATTTGAAACTCAGTTGAGCCACACCATCTGAACCATGTGAAATCATGCCTAAAACATCTAAAAGCATTCGGTGGGGGCTACGTGTGTTTTGAAATGGCCTGAAATTTGGTGTGAACCCTCATCCAAGTGGGGCACACATAATGGATAGGTTAAATGTCTGAACCACATCTTAGTGGCCCTATAAAAGGTTTTAATGAGTGCGTATACACTCTCAACTGTTGTTTATGGTGTGGCATCCTGTGCGTAAATGGCTTCTGTGAGAAGTTATCCTCCATGATATGCATACGACATTCAGCCCGTCCATCAAATGCGTCGCCTCATGAGACTCGTAGTGGCTAAAATCAGCCTATTGGAAACTGAGGGCCCGTTTGGCCGGGTGGATTGGAAGGGATTGAATGGCATTAGGGTGGATGGCATGGATTTCAAGGTAACGATGGTGTTGTCAGTGGATTATCTTAAGATCCATGGGATTGCTATATCGAGTCTCTTTGACACGCCCGGCCAATCCCATGATTAAACCTTCCCATCCCTACCAATCCCTCGAACCAAACACGTCCCGGGCAAATTTGAACGGATTAGGGTGGATTGGATGGGATTTAAAGGTAATGATGGTGTTGTCAGTGGATTGTCTTAATATCCATGGATTGCTATATCGTGGGATCAGATCACCCAGTCTGTTTGGCATGCCCGGCCAATCCCGGGATTTAACTTCCAATCCCTTCCAATACCATCCAATCCCTTCCAATCCGCCCGGCCACACGGGCCCTCAGGTGGTGCACAACAAAGGGAAAGTTTGAAGGGGATGCCCACCCTTGATTTTCCCGGGGTCCATCTTAGTTGGTCAGGGCTCAAATATATACTTGGTCCTGGCCCTAAACTCGGGCCCAATCAACTTTGCCTCAGGCGTTGACAGTGGAATGCCGGTGTTACAAAATTCCAAACAAGCTAGCCCACCAAACCAATGTAATATGTAGCCCCCGTGGCTCAGTGAGCCGTACTATTGCTCGACTGGTCCACTGGGGCTGTCAATGTGGTGGGTTGGCCTCCTTTTAACTGGGCCGGGTTCGGGCCCAGGCTTAAAATTTTGAGCCCGTTTGTTAATCAGTAGGGATCAGGCTGCGTCTAAGAACCTGTCAACCTCGCTAGAATGTTTCAGGTTTCAAGGGTAATTTTGTTAATAATCATGCATGATCGGGAAACTTAATTAACAGCCCAGATGGAGCACAAAAGAGGGTAGATGGGTTTGGGACTGGCCATGCGTAATCATCACGGGTCAGGCTCCGGTCTATTTGTTTTGGGCGTGGCTTCAGTGGATCAAGTGGGAACCCTGACTGTGCAGCTCACGGTGATGTATGTTTCTTAAATCCCCATCTTCCAACCATTTTGACAGCTCATTTTATGGCATGATCCCAAAAATGAAGCTGACCCAAATCTTAGGTGGACTACACCACAAGAAACAGTTGTTATTAAATCCTTACCATTAAAAATATCATGGATTCCACCAGAATGTTTATTTGCCATCCAACTTGTTGATAAGTTCACAAAGACCTAGATGAAGAGACCACACAGATGTCATCTTGATCCAAAGCTTTTGTGGCCCACAATAAGTTTTTAATGGTCAATTACCACTGTTTCCTGTACTATGGTCCAGCTAAGATTTGGATCTGCTTCATTTTTTGGATCATGCCCTAAAATGAGCTTTCAATATGGACCGGATGTAGTCACGTACATTAAAGTGGGCCCCACAGTCAGGGGTCCCACCGCGCCCATTTGTTTTGGCTATCATTGGCCAGGCTGGATTCTAGCCTATGTTTTACTTTCTGGGCATGGCTTACACAGACCTTAGCTGGCCCGAACCTGGGACGTTGACAACCCCAGGTTCAATTATAAATGAAGCGTGTCCCAAAAGCCCATATCGGAAGATCCCAGCCACCACTATTAAGGCCTTTTTAAGTTGAACGTTCACGATTTTTATATTTCTCTTCTTAGCTACGTAGGCCACAGATTGAAAGTTTCAGAATGTCCTTCTGAGGAAACTTTTGAGGCAAATTCCATAAATGGGAGGTTGACCAACTATTCGAATTATAGAAACATGACCCGATTTGTCAAAACAAAGCCAATATCAGGATGTTCCTATCTTTGTTCGCATCTCTCTTCTTAATTATCTACCTCAGGCCATAAATCAAAAGGTTAATAATTGATTATTTAGATGAGGCAGTCCATCCGTGATTATTTGTAGCTTCTGAGTTTCAGATTTGACGTTATCCAATTCCTTAGCTTGATAACCCCTTGAATCCCTAGGCTTAGTTTTGCGTCTTTGCACCCTTAAAAGTGTTTTCTTGATACCCATTAATATGTGTTGCTTAATTTTAGGCCCCACTCCGTTAATTTAATTAGATTCTTATAGCCATAGAATACTTAGATGTTTGGTGTGTTAGCGACGAAAGTGGATAGAACTTCATAGGTTTAATTTGGTGTTTTATTATTGATTGTTATTGCTTGTTTTGAGTGATATGTTATTAATATTTGCTTTAAATGTGTTTTGGGAGTATACATAATATTCTCCATAACATTAGATTGTTCGGCTATATAAAGTTGTGGAATTGTACCTTGTGTGATGTATAAGAAATTGGATCCAAATTCAAATCCCGAAGGTCGACACTCAAAATTCTGGATTAATACTAATGAACTCAATGCTTGAATTTGAGTAGAAGATTTAAGTATCAGACCTAAAGCTATTAAAACCATTCTTACGTGATGCTGATACCATATAAATTGTATCTTTGTCTCAAATTGGAGATATTTGCACATTCTCCTAAAATTTGTGTAGATGTGATTTTCTATATGTTAGATGACAAGGGTAAGTAGACATATAGGCTACCTTAGGATGCTGAGATCAAGTCACCTAGGATTTGACGAGATACTAGGTTATGGTATCATCATTGTCACCTCTGTTAAGCCCCATTATACCTTTAGCCATTAGGGGATCATTGAAAACATCCAATCCACTTAATTATCCTCTCATGTAGCCGTCTCTTCACTTGATTATTTGATCATATCTTGTCTAGATCAATGCCCATTGATTTTATAATACAAACATCAATAATATCTTGTCGCTAAAAGTAGCTATCCACCTCATTATTTAATCAACATCCCATCCATACAATTGATTGATCATGTACATACCTAACCAAATCTTAAACAATCCTTCGAATCTAACGATCAATTATCTCAAATATCAAGACAACATCCATGGTAATTATCTATCCCTAATTATCCTTTTAAATCACTTGATTATATGAAAATCTCTAGGTTTGAGCATATGATTAAGAAAGGACGCCCCCCCTTCCATCGTAGACTATTACCTTTAACTAAGTAAAAGACTTTGAGAGCAATGCCTTTGATAACACCAAGACCTATATCCATTTAAAGTGTAGTTGAGAATCGTGGTGATATTATTTAATGAGTTAAGATGGTTGTAGGCTGGATTAAAGCATTAATAGATTAGGGTTATAGCTCTTCTAAGCTTTAGGTCCTTCTACCTTTCTGAACAATACATTCTTTTGTAAGAATACCGCACAAGAGAAGTAGAATCCATCCACGATGACTGATTGATGATAAGAAAGTTAAGTGATTGATTACGCTTTGATGATCTGTAGCCAAATGTAGAGCAATGAAAGAATCAGAGTATGCAGTGGAAGCATATTGGGCACACATTCGGGAAAAAAATTTATAGAACTAATTTTTGAGGACAAATTTTTACGGGGGGTGGAGTGTAATAATCCTAAAATTTTGATAAACATTGGAATAGATTAAAGATAATTAAAGGCAGAAAGATATTGGGAGCAAAGTATTTTAAATTTCATGATTTGCATAAACGATTTCCTTTCGCTCGCTAAATCCAATAGTAAAGTATTTTTGGACGTTCTTATTGGGCACCATATCATTGGGCAGATGTTAACAAAGGAAGGTTAATGGGATTGGAAATTTTGTAAGATATTCCCCGAGTTAAAGTCCCCTGATCATGAAATTACACATGGTGGGCCCATAGGCTATCCGCAGAAGCTTGGCGGAGCTAAAGAATGATGGCTATATCCTATAAGGGGAGAGTGATTAAGAGCAAAAGAAATTTTTGCTAATTAAAGCACAATTGTCTACTTAAACTAAGGAAGACAATTAACTTTAAGGCTTCCAATCCATTTGAGGGTTCAATCACATAAACCACAAAGGATGTGGCAATTAAGAAACTAATCTATAAACGATAGGGTAGATGTGTGTATGGGATGTGTTACCTATCAATTCTTAACATTCATCTAATTGTGTGTATGTATAATTAAATATTCATCACATAAGCATAATTAAATAAGTGCTCAAAGACAATCCCAAACACAAGCATGTATAGTGGTTCAATTTCCTTACTCCACTCCTTATGGACACGCTCAAACCATAACTGTACCAGATTTCACTATCGAAGGTTTTAAATCAAGTTCACTTGTAACCTTTACAATCCTATACAAGGAAATGCTCCCTAAAGAGATTCTATGTGATTTTCTATAGGCTCGCCACGAACATCGGTCTTACAAAAGAACCTACTGACCTACACTCTCATAGGAGGCTCCTGCAAGAGACTTTAGTTGCTTTTCTATTGGTTAACTAACAACCTCTATCATAATCCAAGGACTTACGTTTACTTCCGTCGGAGGCTTCCACAGATACTAACACATATACATCCGTGTCCAGTGAATTTGACCCTACACAAGAGTCTATGTCCTATATAAGAACCTATCAAGTTTGGTTCACAAACTTTACCCTCAATCTTAAGCAAGAAAAGAGTATGGACTCACTCAATGATACTTATCGAATTGAGGCTTGTTAACGCGTCATTCTTAAGTCGCTTCTTCAAAGTTCTCTTATGCTTAAATCGACTCAATTTCTCCCCCGATCATGATGCTGATACGTTACCAATGCTTCAACTCTAAGATTAAACACATTGCATGCGATACTCTAATGCAGTGACCAAGGTGATGGGAGGTTGCGTAGAATCTCTTGAAATTGTGAGCCTGTCGCATAATGGGTTACCATGGCTGCGCTTGTGGAAGCTTGACAAAGCTAATGAATGAAGACTAAGTCCTAGAAGGGGGTGATTAAGACTTATTTAAAATTATGCCTATTTAAAATTAAATTACCTAACTTAAACTAATTAACAATTAAAATAAGTAGGACAATATTAACCCTAAGGCTTTTAAGCCGATAGAGGGTCCAATAACATAGACTACAAAGGATTTATAAATAAGCAACTAGTCTATAATGATAGCGTATATGTGTGTGTGGGATGTGCTATTTATTCAATCACTAAGTATTCGTCTAATCATGCATCTATAATTGAACATCCAAACACATATTCATAATTAAACAAGTGCGCAAATAACAATCCCAAATACGATCATATATAGTAGATTGACTACTTACCTACTCCACTCTCGGCGAACGCACTCAACCCATGAGTGTACCGAATTTCACTATCGGAGGTTTTAAATTGGGTTCAACTCTAACCTTTACAGCCCTACACAAGGACTTTAAATTTAGGCTCTACTTCTGAGCCAAGGTAGTATACAAGAACCCGATGATTTAAGTGTTACGTAAGAGCCAAGGTCCTACACAAGAACATAGAAATTTAGGCTCTACTCCCGAGCCAAGGTCCTACACAAGAACATGGAATTTAGGCCCTACACAAAGGCTAAGGTCATACGTAAGAACCTAGTTCAAGTTTGGTTTGCAAACTCTTAGCCTTAATCCTACACAAGGAAAAAGACTAAACTTGGACTCCTAAAATGACAACTTAATTGTCGGATTGAGCCCCTTTTGTAGCGGCTTCTTGGGTTGCTTGATTGTTGCTCTCCTACGCTTCAATCAGCTCCTAGATGCTCCCCTGATCATAATGTCATTGCTTCGCCAAGGCTTCAGCTCCAAGATCAAACATCTAGCATGTAGTATTCCTATGTGGTGACCAAGGTGATGGGAGGTTTGGTTGAATCTCTTATAATCAATGGTAAATTAACATGCCTAGGAGATTCACCTTGATGGGAACTCAAGAATTTGATAGACACTAGAATTTACTAACAAGTATGGTGTCTATACTCTAAAGATGGCTTGGGATCATTATCTTCTTGAAGAAGAGCTTGGAATGTTAATTAGAGTGAAGAAACACTAAGAAGAGATCATGAATATCATTGAGATAGAGTTTAGGATGTTTGGTAGAGCTTGGGATACACTAGGGTCTCTAAAATGCCAAAATCCATCATCTCCGCAAAGATCCGGATGTTATTTTTATAAGGAAAAAGTGTCAACGAATCTTTAACGGCTATTTTTCGGTCACACCGAGTGGATATTCAATCACACTGAAATGTCTTCGTTCACACCGAATTATGACTCGGTCGGATTGAATTTTAACCAAACCTTGCTGCACAGTTCTGGTTATTTTCGATCGGACCTAAGGGTGATTTTGGTGGGACCGAACTTCACCTTCGGTCAGACCGAGTCCAGCCGAAGCTTAGACTGAATTAATCCTTGTTATTGCTATCCTGTTTTAGTCAGTTTCAATCGGATCGAAGTCACCCTTCAGTCGCATCAAGTCCAGCCTCAAATTGCGATGAAGACCGCCTTAGTTGAAGTAGGAATATGCCAATATGTCCTAGAGGGGGGGTGAATAGGGTTTTTTAAAGGTTTTATAGTTTATTTAAAATCCTATCACTCTAATCCTAAAAACAAACATATATTAGGATTACTCAAAATTAACCTTACTGGCTTCCAAGCCCAGTAGAGGATCCAATCACAAACTTACTTAAGAGATGAATAATATGTAAGCTAGTTGGTGATGGTTATGACTGTGTGTGCGAGGTGTGATCTCAGATAATCAAATATGAAGAGTATTTAAGGAAATCACACAAGCAAATATAACATAATAGAAATCCCAAACAGAGTCATTTTTATAGTGGTTCGACTACTTGTCTACTCCACTCCCGGTAACTGCATTCAACCCTTGAGTGTACTAGATTTCACTCAGGAGGTTTCCCACGGTTCACCCCAAATCCAAGGTTTTAAATTAGGTTCACCTTTAACCTTTACAACCTACACCTAGGCTGACTGTTTATACTCCTTGAGCAAGGGTCAACACATAGCACCCGATTTTAGGCACGCTGGCCAAGGATCCACATAAGGAACCTAAGTGTTTATGATCTCATGAGTAAGGGTTAACACAACGCACCCACTTTTAGGCACGTTGGCCAAGGATCTTCCATAAGACCCTAACTGTTTATGCTCTCACGAGCAATGGTTAACACAACGCACCCACTTTTAGATACACTGGCCAAGGATCTTCCACACAAGACCCTAACTGTTTATGCTCTCCATAGAGCAAGGGTCAAGACAATGCACCCACTACGTACACTCCCGCTGGAGGCCTCCTAGAGGACTTTCAAGGGGTGAGAAACACCTTAGACCCAATCCTACAAAGGAATGATCACAAGGATCCTTTGGACTCTGATAAATTACATATAAGTAGATGAGTCTCTTTCAACGAATTAACGAAGATCTCCTCCTTTATTGATGAAGAATCTTCTGCTTCCTTGATCCGCAACTCAGATAATGTACCAATACATGGCGACAGGTTGGGTCAAGGTTAAGACGGAATCCTACTCTATTAAATGTTTTCTTATAAGAAAGATAGAGTGATTCCAGTCATCTATGCATTCAAGGCATCCCAGCTTAATGATTTGCCATTAAGGTGGTAACTGGAGGATCCTTGAATGCGGAAGTTCATTCTCTAATCCACTCTATTGAATATCAATGATGAGGGTGGATTGGAGGATGAACTCCCTTGAGAGAAAGGGCTTTGGGCAAATGATCTAAGGTTAAACACTCAAAAGCACTTTCTTCTTTCTCTACCAACAACTAAAAACAAGCTCTCTATATATAGGCAAAAAGTTCCAATGGATATAAAACGATCACATTTATGACAGAGTTCGATATCATTAAGCATATACTCTTGATTGCATCGACTGGCCGCTCGATGACATGAACTCAATGTGATATGCTTTTGAAACCTTTTGCCAGTTGGTCGAGGAAATCAAAACACGCGTCGATGCCATCAGATTTTGAAGTCCAAATTTATCGAGACGAGGATCGATTCCTCGACATTTAAAAATGAGAGAGACTTACTTTAAAATATTTCAGGTTTACAAGAATGATCGAGGGACCTTCGATATCATTGAAATTTGAATGTCGATGATATCGATAGCTATGTCGAGGCATCGATAAATCTAAGGGATTTTCGTTTAAGCTTGCTGGATAGTTTCTGTCCTTATTCGATATCATCGAAACTGTACCGATATCATTGATATTTGAATATCGATTCTATCGAGTGACCCTTGATCATAGATAAATTATCCTAAAATATTTTGCTGGAAAGCTTCGTGCCCATGACCAATAACATCGAGAGCCTTCCGATGTCATCGAGATTTGAACTTCGATGGTATCGAGGAGGGCTTCGATATATCGATGCACATATGATATTCTTAAGTGAAAACGGGGGCACCGGAGATCTGCTTGTCGATATTATCGAGTCACCTTTGATGGACTCGAGATTCAAATATCAATAATATCGATAGGTATATCGATATATCAATAAATCCGTCGAGAGATATATGTAGTTGCTGGACATATTTTGTCCTCATATCGATGATATCGTTTAGGCATCGAGGACATTGACAGCGCAGGTCGATCATATCGAGTAGTGTATCGATAAAATTGACAAAGCAAAAAAACTTGGAGATTTTCTAATTTTGAAAAAGTTTTCTTAACTTAAAAATTCTATGATGTTCTAACTTGTTTTAAGGGTTTAAATACCTGGTGTTATGGGGTATGAGATGTGAGGCTTAGATTTACCTGTGGCGAGTTTGTGTACACATCCGGTTGAGGCAAACGCTTTGAATTGATCTTCTTATGAGGCTCTGCAGTCTAGCTGACTCAACACTCACGCTAATTAACAAACCAGGGCACTTTCAATCTCCCCCTTTGTCAATTACACGACAAAATACCAAAACACCCTAAAAACAGCTTCTATACTGACATCGTAAATTGTGTGTACATGTTCTTTATACAATTGTACAGTGCTAACATTGTCATATACACAACACATTCAGAAGATGCTCCCCCTGAGTACAAACTCCCCTAACTTGGTGCAGCTGCTCCCCTTAACACCTGCATCACCATACAAGTAGATACACACAATTTTCCTCCTTTGGAGTGTGGAATTGTTCTCCCCCTTTTTGTCAGTCATTGATAAAGAATAGCATAACAGTGGATATTGACTGAAGTTAAAGCATATGGGAGAAGCAAAAGGCAGATAGGATAATCTTAATAGATAGATGTAACAGAACATGTCTTGGAAGCATATCAGTCCAAAGAAAAAGCCATGATGACTAATAGTATGAGCATAAAGATTAAGCATCACAGACCACAGATGATAGCAGGGATAAGATTCTCAAATGATAGTAGCAATTAAAGCAGACCAGTAAGCATCTTAAAGAAATATGCAGTAAACATATGAATTATAACCAGCCATAAAACCCATTATCCAAATATGTACTGTCCTAGGTTGGCAGTAGTATGACCTCCATCCCAAACCAAAAAAAACTTGTCACACGTTGCAAGTTAGTAATCCATCACATACACTCATACGATCGTAGGGCATTCAAAAAGATATTCAAGCCCTAAGCATTCCATGGAGAAGCACTACAGATTATGAAGCTTGAATGTGCTTAGTGCGAAGGTAGGGAATCCAAAATTTGCCCTGTAGTACGTTGCAGAGCCATCATCATGTGCTTAATTTCTGAAAGACAGGCTTCACAGTTGTTAAGTCATTTCATCATGTAAGATTGTCCATCTAGAAGATGTTGTGCAATATCTTGTTCTATGAAAGTCTTAATGAAATTGACGGAGTCAAGGCTGTACACAAGATTTCCCTTCCTAGAAGTTTGAGTGGTTTGACTTCCACGAAACATGTTATCAATGTTATTCAATTTGCACATGTCGTCGTAGTTGAACCAGGCACAAGGGTGCGAGGGATCATTTATAGGAGGCAACCCAATCTTGATGAACATCATATAGGATATTGAAAATGTATGAAGGAAGCTTGTTGCCAAAAACTTCACAAGGATAGATATTTATGTTGAAGTTGTTGTGAAGTATTTTGTAGACAAGATTGAGGTGCTTATCATGAAGAATATTCTTTGCATTTCTAGGTATTGTAGCACCGTTACATAAAGCTCGAGTAACTTCTCCCCATACACCAATCATATTATGTTCTATTACAGGTATCCCGGTGACTCCTACACCAATCAGATGACTTATCAGTGATGAGTTCGAGGGCAGACCAATTGACCCGTCATTTTAGATTCTCCAGAGGTCGTCGATGGGATCGATTATTTTCCGATGATATCGATGATTAGTTTGATTCATCGATTCACTTATCAAGAGAAAGGATGAGACAAGTTATTACCAGTTTTCGATGATCTTCCATGTATATCTGTAAATATTTTCAGTATACACACCAAAATTTGTACAAAAATTATACCATCCAAAATTATAAATTGAAATATAGTAACCTCAGATATATCATGATAATTGCCAAAAATGCATCATTTCACACATCCATCCAGGTCCTGATGCCATGACCTAGACCTATTTTCCACGCTCAATTGTTCCTGGGCATATGGATCATCATTTTTGATGACATAGCAGTGATCACTGGTGCGAAGACCCTTCATAACTGGTTTTCCTGATAATTCCAGGATCTTGCACTTTAGCTTGTCGAATGTAACCTCATGCTTGTTGTCACATATTTGAGAAATGCTTACAAGGTTGTGTGTCAACTCTTCTACCAGGAGAGCATTCTCATTTTTGAGCATTTCTAATCTAACAATAGTCCCATACACTATTACTTTAGCAATGCTTCCGTCTCCAAATGTGACCACCCCATCATCAAGAAATTTAAGAGAAGGGATTTGTCACCCGTTACATGTCTTGAGCAACCGCTATCTAGGAACCCCTTGGCACTATTGCCTGTTTTTGAAAATGAGTGAGTCACTAGGCAATTTCTTTTGTTTTTCACTACCCATTTTGTGACAATTTTTCTTGAAGACGCTGTTTTTACTTCACTATGGGTTTGTCTACGCACATTTGGTAACTGAATCACATTCCCTTGATTGATCAATAGCTCATCCATTCTCTTTGTCATTCTTGGTAGAGACTTTCCTCCTACCATGTACCTTGGTGGACTCTTAACATCTTGCATTGTTTTTCCAGTTGGTTTATATTTACTAGTAAAGTTTAATCTAGAATTTAATTGAGTCCTTCCAATTGTAATGCATTCAAATTTGTAGTGGCCTGAGTCTCCACATAAATGACAAACAAGAGTGGCCCTAGTTCTACTACCTGATGCAGCTAATTTCTGTGCTGCATTTTTGGAGCTTGGTTTGCCTTTTATATATCCCAACCCACTCTTGTCTTTACTAGGTCTTCTCATCCCTAAAAGTCTTTCTAATTTGTCACTACTCTGGGAAAATTTGTAGTTTAGCTCAACAGATTTTCTAGATTGTTCTGCATCAAATTTGAGTATATGATTTTCATTCTTGAGCTGTATGTTTTCATCTTTCAGTAGTTCAATCTGTTTGATCAATTTCAAGGATTCAGATTTTAGGGATAGATTCATTCTTTCCAGCTTTATCTTTTTTAGAGTGGTAATGCTGCATATTGTTGATCACATAATGTATTAATTTCCAGTGTTTTATCTAAATCTACTTACAGCAATTTATTCTCATTTTTGCTCATTCCAAGTTTTTTAAGGATATGAATGTTATGTTTATAAGGTTGATTATATGCATCCTGTAGTTTATCCTTCTCATCTTTCTTCTTCTTTCTCATCGTTAGATGGAAATGACTCTTTGATTTGAGGTTCATCAATTTTTCTCATTTAATACTGGGATGTTTGTGGATGTGGAGCCCATGAGTATTTTTAATGATTTTCGGTCTCCCTCACTTTCTGAATCACTGAAGTTAGAGTTTGATTCTTCAGTGTCATCCCAAGTAGCTGCCATGGCTTTTCCTTTAGTTTTTCTGTTGAGGTATTCAGTGAACGGATGTCCAAATTTCCTACAATTGTAGCACTGAGGTTCTTTGGACTTTTTAGCAGATTTACATATATTGTGCTTGCTTTCCATCTGATTGCCTTTGAAAGATTGGCCATGGTTCTTGTTAAAGAGTCTTTTGAACCTTTGAGCCAAGAGAGCCATTTCCTCATCCTCATTATTTCTACTTCCTCATTTGTTGTGTTCTTTGTAGTTTTGAGGACAGTATTTTTGGATTTAGGAATTTGTTTGAAGTGTATTTCAAAAGTTTATAGGGAACCTGCTAGTTCTTCCATTTCATCCATATTCCTACACTCTTCAATGGTTGAAACTTTTGAGTTGAAATGTTCTGGTAGGGAGCTTAGTATTTTCCTACAAATTTTTAGCCCAAAACTTTCTTTCCTAATCCACCCATAGAATTACAAATGATATTTAGTTTTTCAAAAAAAAATTCCATGAAGGTCTCATCATCCTCCATTCTGATGTGTTCAAATTGAGATGTTAAGAGTTGTAACTCGGACCTTTTTATTATGCTTATTCCTTCATGGGTTGTTTCTAATAGACCCCATGCCTCTTTAGATGTGTCGCACGAATACTTCTTGGGACACAGCACAGTAGATAGCATTCATTGCTTTTGCTTCAGACGTTTGCTTTAGACATTTGTTTTTCTTTCTCAAATGTAGTCTATATTTCTTTGGATTTAGGTTTGGAGATAGTTCTACCATTTTTAAGAACAATTTGATCACTCGGTGGCACATATCCGGTTTCAACTGTGTCCAAACATCATGATCCAAATAGTGCATCCTAGCCTTCCAATAAGCATAATCTAAACCATCAAATACTGGAGGTCTAGAGACCGATGAGCTCTCTCCTTTGGCCATATTCCTAACTTCAGTCAAGATCACTCTCTAGGCGGTGAAGCCCTTAAAGAGAAACCTGCTTTGATACCAATTGAAATTGCGGTGAAGACGGCCTTAGTTGAAGTAGGAATATGCCAATATGTCTTAAGGAGGGGTTGGATAGGATTTTTTAAAGGTTTTATGGTTTATTTAAAATCCTATCACTCTAATCCTAACAACAAGCATATATTAGGATTACTCAAAATTAACCTTACCGGCTTCCAAACCCAATAGAGGATCCAATCACAAACTTACTTAAGAAATGAATAATATGTAAGCTAGTTTATAATAGTTATGACTGTGTGTGTGAGGTGTGATCTCAGATAATCAAATATAAAGAGTATTTAAGGAAATCACACAAGCAAATATAACACAATAACAATCCCAAACACAATAATTTTTATAGTGGTTCGACTACTTGTTTGCTCCACTCTCGGTAACCGCACTCAACCCTTTAGTATACCAGATTTCACTAAGGAGGTTTCACATGGTTCACCCCAAACCCAAGATTTTAAATCAGGTTCACCTTTAACTTTTACAACCTACACCTAGGCTGACTGTTTATGCTCTCTGAGCAAGGGTCAACACATAGCACCCGGTTTTATGCACGCTGGCCAAGGATCCACAAAAGGAACCTAACTGTTTATGCTCTCACGAGCAAGGGTTAACACAACCCACCCACTTTTAGGCACACTGGCCAAGGATCTTCCACAAGACCCTAACTGTTTATGCTCTCACGAGCAATGGTCAACAGAATGCACCCACTTTTAGGCACACTAGCCAAGAATCTTTCACAAGACCCCAACTGTTTATGCTCTCCATAGAGAAAGGCTCAACACAACACACCCACTATGTATACTCCCGCCGGAGGCCTCTTAGAGGACTTGCAAGGGGTGAGAAACACCTTAGACCCAATCCTACAAAGGAATGATCACAAGGGTCCTCTAGACTCTGATAACTTACAGATAAGCAAATGAGTCTCTTTCAGCACATTGACGAAGATCTCCTGCTTTGTTGATGAAGAATCTTCTGCTTCCTTGATCCGCAACTCAGATGATGTACGAATACATGGCGACGGGTTGGGTCAAGGTTAAGACGGAATTCTACTCTATCAAATGTTTTCTTATAAAGAAGATAAAGTGATTCCAGTCATCCATGCATTCAAGGCATCCCAGCTTAATGATTTACCATTGAGGTGGTAGCTGGAGGATCCTTGAATGCCAAAGTTCATTCCCCAATCCACTCTATTGAATATCAATGATGAGGGTAGATTAGAGGATGAACTCGAGAAAGGGCTTTTGGGTAAATGATCTAAGGTTAAACACTCAAAAGCATTCTCTTCTTTCTCTACCAGCAACTAAAGATAAGCTCTCTATATATAAACAAAAAATTCTAACAGATATAAAATGGTCACATTTATGACAGAGTTCGATATCATCAAGCAAGGTCAATATCATCGAGCGTATACTCTCGATTGCATCGACTGGCCGCTCGATGACACGAACTCAATGTCATTCGCTTTTGAAACCTTTTGCCAACTGGTCAAGGAAATCGAAACACGCGTCAATGCCATCGGATTTCGAACTCCGATTTTATCGAGATGAGATCGATTCCTTGACATTTGAAATTGAGAGAGACTTGTTTTGAAATATTTCAGGTTTACAAGAATGATCGAGGGACCTTCGATATCATTGGAATTTGAATGTCGAGACATCGATAAATCTAAGGGATTTTCGTTTAAGCTTGCTGGATAGTTTTTGTCCTTGTTCGATGCCATCGAAACCATACCGATATCATCAATATTTGAATATCGATTCTATCGAGTGACCCTTGATCATAGATAAACTATCCTAAAATATTTTTCTGAAAATCTTCGTGCCCATGACCGATAACATCGAGAGCCTTCCGATATCATCGAGATTTGAACTTCGATGGCATCGAGGAGGGCTTCGATATATCGATGCACATATGATATTCTTAAGTGAAAAGGGGCACCGGAGATCTGCCTGTCGATATTATCGAGTCACCTTTGATGGACTCGAGATTCAAATATCAATGATATCGATTGGTATATCGATACATCGATAAATCCATCCAGAGATATATGTGGTTGTTGGACATATTTTGTCCTCATATCGATGATATCGTTTAGGCATCGAGGACATTGACAGCGCAGGTCGATCATATCGAGCAGTGTATCGATAAAATTGACAAAGCAAGAAAACTTGGAGATTTTCTAATTTTGAAAAAAATTTCTTAACTTAAAAACCCTATGATGTTCTAACTTGTTTTAAGGGTTTAAATACCTGGTGTTATGGGACATGGGATGTGAGGCTTAGATTTACCTGTGGCAAGCTTGTGTACACATCCGGTTGAGGCAGACACTTTGAATTGATCCTCCTATGAAGCTCTGTAATCTAGCTGACTCAACACTCACGCTAATTAACAAACCAGGGCACTTTCACAACTGAAGGTCAGTTCGACTAGAGCTAAATTAGCTAATTTTTCAGGTCTAAGTTCACTGTCTCTTTTTGGCCATTTTCGGTGGGACCGAAAGTTACTGAATTTCTATAGTTGTTTCTGCAACTCGAAACCTCTTGAGCCTATATAATAGTAGAACTTTTAGGGTTTGTGAGATGATTACAAAAGCTTTTATTAATTGGGTCCCTAAGATTATTTAAAGATGTATTGTTTTTGGTCTATGGTTAGGGTCACCAAGGCACTACTTTTACCTGTTCAATATTCCTTGATTCTATGTCTTTGCTTATTGTTTCGACAAGAAACAAAGGCATTCAATTTGGGAGAAGTATTTTACTCAATAATAACGAAGAAAGAATGAGAGAACAATCATCACAAAGTATTTTATTGATTTTGAGTTTGTTTACATTCTCTTATCCCTTGATTCAGAAAAAAGTACAATAAAAGAAACGAAGAACAGTTTAATGGTAATTTCGACTTAGTTCGAAAAAGTGTTTGTCGCATTGACAGAGAATTACACAAGTTTGAGATCCTAGTTCCTTCACTCATATGTGTACAATTTGTACACAAGAGGCCAAGTCACGAATATGTCAAACTGTTGTGCGGGTACTTCTGTTGTGGGAGACTTCCGTTGTAGGAGATTTCTGTTGTGCGGGATTTCCATTGTGGGAGATTTCCATTGTGCGGGATTTCGTTGTGGGGGACTTCCATTGTGCAGGATTTCTATTGTGTAGGATTTCCGTTGTGTGGGAATTCCGTTGTGTTTCGGGAGCTCCTTGAGTTTTTCTTACTTCTGTTCTCCCCAAATGAGGATGAGAGAGGGGTATTTATAGGCTTTTTCACATGTGTGAAGGCCATTTGCGCACAACAAGGGGCACACAACAGGGAGCACACAACAGGGGCGCACAATAGGGGGTGCATAACAGTGGGCGCACAACAGGGGGTGCACAACAGTGCTACTACACTCTAATAGGGATCCGAGGAAAGACTGCGCAATAGAAATGATAGGCTGGGGGTGCTAACTCGCGCAGTAGAGGGAGCAATATAGGGAGTTGAGACACGCAATGGAATTTCCACATTAAGGCGATGGATGTGCAATGAGACTTCCAAAGAGAGAAAGATAAAATATATTTTTTATGCCCCAACAGATGCCCCCTCGATCCTTCTTTGATTTGTCCTATGAAATCAAGTGGAGGATCGATCTTCTTCTGCACAAAAATTGAAAAAGGCGAGCTCTCAGTCCTAGAGGGGGGTGAATAGGACTATGCCAAAATAAAAAAATTGTTGAACAGAAATAATAAATAATTGAATCAATTGCATATCTCAATCGTAATAGTATTGAGAAATTTATTCAAACTTTGTTCAAAGGACAACCTTGCACCAAAAACAAATGTTTATGGTAGGACAACCTGATTTCTTGAACGCAGTAAGGATCAAGATTGCAAACTAAAACAAGAGGCAAATAATGGAAGATATCTTTTACAAGCATTCACCACATGTACATGAAAGAAAATATTACAAACATTTAACACACATTCATCACGTACATCATCATCCACCTCAAACACCAAGAGTTATAGTGGTTCAGTGTGTACACCAACTGTTCTCAAACAGCCACACCTACTCTAATAATCACAACCTACGTGATATTGGCGTTCAGTGTAAAATAAGGTTTTCTCAGGTTCACCTTAAAACCTATACGGTTGTGTTTTCAATTGGGCTTACACAATCAAAACCCCGCGTTGGGATTTTCTCGTTGATCTCAGTCAAAACCAATATAGAGATTTTTTTGGGCTAATCTCAAACAAAACCAATACAGGGATTTTTTTTCTAGCTAATCTCAAATAAAACTAAAAATCAAATAAAAAGTACTTATCTTCTTCTTGAAGATGCCGCTTGATGTAGCCTGTAGAACCGCTTCGCTTGATGTAGATGTTCAATGTCCAACAAATATAATCAAGGGTTCTAGGTTCTAAATAGATTTTAAATTATCTCAAACATTGGGCTACTTGTTTGAATTCCTTACATCTCAAAGGTAGAGTGAAAACTCCCTTTAAAAAAATCAGATTAACAATGCAAAGATCAAGGAATTACAAAAACAAATAAGTTATTAAAAGGATCTAAAATTACCGGACTCTAGCTTGATAATGACGGAGACTTTTCTCTCAAAGTGGAAGCTTTCTGTGGCTTAATTGAATGATTTAGAATGAGAAAAGACCTCTATTTATAGGCTGAAAAATGTTCCTTCGACTGGTTTTAGATTCAAGAAAATTTTAAATTTTCTAATGTGATCGGATAAAACCGACCTACGACTGGTCGAGTGGCCTGCTCAACTGGTCGAGCATAGCACTCGACTAGTCGTAGGATCCAAAAATATGTTGCTGGAGTTCGAGTCGAGCTCCCCATGACTGGTTGAGCAGGGTGCTCGACTAGTCAAGGATCTACTAGGAACACTCGAAATTTGATTTTGAAACTTAGACTGGTCGAAGCAATTCTTGGACTGGTCGAACCAGAGTCTGGACTAGTCGAATTTAAGCCTATTCAAAATATAATAACCCTTAGATAATATGCATAAGAAAGGACCTAAACATAGGGTCTTTCTAGGGTCACTTATACTTGAAACATTGGACATTGAACTCAAATCTTCAGTTACTTCAGATCTTCTACTTGAAGTAGATTCGCATTAGAAGCTTGATCTTGAAGTAGACTCGCTTTAGAAGACTGATCTTAGTAGCTTGATCTTCACGTCTAGTACTTTAAATCTTTATATGATGATGATCTTGAAGGTGAACTTTCCATCATGCTTCACTTGAATGTGAACTTTCCATCATATGAACAAGTCACACTCTAACTTATTTTGTCTCACCGAAATTTGACAATAAAGGGTACTTAATACATCATAGCACTTACAAAAATCCTTTCAACAGTCGAGTTCAAATGGAAGACTGAATGATTACGCTCGAATGGAAGACTTAATGCCTCTAACCAAAAGCACTGAAGGAATATTTCAATAGGGAGAATAATGGCAGCCACGAAAGCACTCTATCTTCATAGCGATCAATCAGACAGAACTCTTTTCTATGAACATAGCCACAATTGCATCCTCCATAGTTTTAACTCCCTTATTCGCACAATTCTCTTTTTATCGAAACGTGCCGCTGTAATAGCCGTGGCAACTCCATCTTTGAGTAACTTGATCAGAGAAATGTCTTTTAATGCTGCTCCTACTGCAACGATCTCTTTGATCAACTGCGGTAACTCTTTCTTTGAAATTCGTGGCTAGGAAATTGTTCTTTAATGATGCTCCTGCTAGAACAATCTCTTCGATTGTGTCCTTTATTCGTAGTTTGCATAATCCAGGATTTTGAATGGTAATCTTTCCTGCCAAATTAATCGGAGTTAATATATCAAGATATCATAATTTTGCAATTTAGTTTCATGAAGTATTAATAATTTTGAAATATATTGAAAGCTTTTATAATGATTGTAATATTTACAATATGATAATGATTTAGTCATTCCATCTTTGTGCTTGTCAGCATGCTTTGTATTACATTTTTTTGTATTCTTTGCTTATTATATCGTGCTTTTGGAGATGTCATTTTCGGCTCTAGAGGTTCAATCACTGAGTTTTTTCTAATTTGTGCTCCTTGGCATTTCTTCATAAGCTGGCTAGGAGCGTATTTTCTTTAGACCTTTACTGATTCTGAAAGTGCCTATTCAAATCTTCATCAGCTTCTACTCCAACATTATCAACTAAAAAAGATGATTGAAAGATCGAATGGTTGGGTCACCAGAAAAATAGAAAAAAGAAAAGGCACAACCGACCCTAATTTTGTCTCCACAACACCTTCAAATCCCTATTTCTTTCCAAAAACAACTCAATGGAGAGTCAAACACATCCAAATCGACCCACCATGTAATGAGAATCTAGAGAAACAACCACGATTTGGTAGAAATTGAAGAAAAATTCAGATTTGGGAGTTTTCCACTAAAAGTGAAAAATGAGTGTGACATACCTCAGATGGTTCCTAAAAATCCCGTAAAAATCACAATAATTCTTCTAAAATTGAGATCTATTAATGCATGCCCTTCTTGATCAAAATGGGGTTGTACGATCAGTACAATTGCTGACATCAGTAATCACTTATAGCTCTTATCAATGTGAAGTACCGGGCTCTAATACCAAGTAGATTTGAGAGGTTTGAAGGAAAGGAAAGAAGAGGAGAGAAGATGGAGAGAAGCGAGAGTTTGAGAGAAAGGGGGTAAAACATGCCTAGAGCACACACACCCTAGCACTCACTTTTATTATATTTAGAAGAGGGGACAAAACATACTCCCGAGGAGCACAAAAGACATGTACTCACAAACACTAACACTACCTTAACCTACATACATAACATAATCTTTCTATAATAGTCTTACCTTGAAGGGGCAAGGACACTCATCATAAAAAAGGAGTGTGTGGGTGGGTTGTTTTGGGGTTGGGTCGAGCATCTCACCTATGTTAGATGATGACAGTGGAAATGATCCTCACCTATAACCACTTAGAAAATCATGGGGTGAGACTTCCTGTGTTGGATTTATGTGCATGGTGATGAGGCATTGTTTGGCCATTTGCGATCTGTTTGCTTTTTTTTTTTTAAATGGTTGGTGGAGCATGCAATCCTTGAAATTTGGGGATTAATAGCAAGGAGTGAAATAAGAAACTACCAATGACTTAGAAGGAGCATTTGGAAGTTTTTTTAAAGCTCAATTTTGATTCCAACTTGAGTGTTAATCTAAGTCCAACAACTAACGGATGTTGGCAAGAGATGTTAGGGAGAATTGAACTAATGTTCCGGGTTCACTTGGATTTTGGGATGCCAATGACGTAGAAACAAGGACATTATAACCCTATGCTAGACAATGATGGGGGAAAAGATCTTCGTCTACAACCACATCCACATTCCAACATCATGGGGTGGGACTCGATATCATGTGTATTATGTGCACAACGATGAATGGTTGTTTGACCATTGGCATTCTATTGCTCAGTGTTTGATGGTTAGTTAGCATAAAATAATTGGAATTTTGGGATTAATAGCAACACTTGATAACAGAAGTTAGTGGAACTTGAAAAAAGCATTTTGAAGGTGCTTTAAGCTCAATTTTGATCGCAGGTTGAGTGAGAATCTAAGTTCAACACCGTGGTAAGAGATGTAACTAACATTATGGGGTCCACTTAGATTTTGGAATGCCAATGAAGTGGAAGTAGAGGCTTTTTCACCTACAACCAGTGTTTAGAGTATTGATATCATTACATGTATTGATGACCAGGGATATAGAAATATAAATTGGTATCATCGATACTTGGAAAAATATCACTTATGAGGGAAACATTGGGAAAAAAAAGGTGGAATTTTCAAGTGAAACCTCAGGTGATGTTAAAAGGCACATGTAGGAATCAAAATATTGCCAACAACAACTATGCGTAATAAGTTTCTATTTTATAGGGGCCTCTCCATATGTTGTAAAAAAAAAGTTAGAATAAAATAAATAATATATATATATATATATATATATATATATATATATATATATATATATATATATATATATATATATATATAGTATATATATTAATGTATGAAATTTCCACATTAATAACAAATGAAAAGCACATATTTTTCAATATTTTTTGAAATGTACACTTTCATATTAAAAATGAAAAATATATATATATATATATATATATATATATATATATATATATATATATATATATATATATATATATATATATATATATATATATATATATATATATAAATGTCACCAATTTACACCATTTTCACTTAAATATCAATTTTTCTCCATAAATCCATGTCAATGCATGAGAATCATGCATAGACATGGATTTTCATTACAATCCATGCTAACATTTGAAAAAAAAAAAAAAATGAAGTTTCTATGGATTTTTTGTCACCTTTGAGTTCCAACACATTGTCGTTTGTAGTCAATATTTCTTCCCATATCCAAACTTTAATTCAATAAAAACCAAGAGTGATTAAAATCACCTAAGGAACAAAATTCAGAAAAAAAAAAAAAAACAAATGGAATTTTTTTAGATTTTTGAATATTTTTCCAAAAATTTTTTTGTCAATTTTCTCCCATTTATAGATGTTTTTTCTGGTATCAGGGATATTATCGATGGTATTGCCTATACTAAAGAACATTCATAAATATTTTTCTCAAAATATCGTTAATATTATTGAAAATATTAGTAATATTTGGAAATTTTTAAACTTCTAGTAGCTTTAGTATTGTTGACCTGACAATACCCCGATAATGTTGGCGATATTTGGAACACTGCCCACAACAACTTTCCAACATTGTGTTGGCACTTCCTATAATGTGTTTCATGTGCATGATGATGAAGGAACATTTGACCATTTGTGTTCTTTTTTCTCATTATTTAGTTGTTGGTGGAGCATGAAATCATTGGAAAGTGAGGATCAATAGCAAGGAATGAAATCAAAAGCCATTGGTGACTTAGTGGAAGCATTTGGAAGGTGCCTTAGACCTCAAATTTGATGGCCAGCTAGAGTGGTCATTTGGGTCCAACAAGTAATGGACATTTGCAAAGAGATGGTATGGTAGGGAGAACCAAACTAACATTTTAGGTCCACTTAGATTTGGGACACGTGAAGTGGAAGCAAGGGCATTGATAGGAGGATTAAGGTTTTTCTCCTCTTTCTCTAAATCCTTTTTACAAATAGTGATTCCCATAACATGATTAGGTGAGCCAAGATGAGTCGTTGGAAGCAAGGTGTTCTGCATCCATTATGAGAAGGCCGTAAATGTCGATATGTATGAGTAACGACCATGATCGTTATGCGATACAGGGGTTAAACGGGGCAGTTGGTTTTTTGGAGTTGTATAGATCGTTACATGGGCATAACGACTGTTACTCCCATAATGATCAAAAAATGGTCTTAAAATTAAATAAAAATAAAAATAACAAATCCATTTTTCTTATCATTTTCACTTTTCTCATTATAAAAACTCATATAGATCATTCTATAGCAAATTTCGGCTACTCTTACTATAGTTTTTAGAATTAAAAATGTAGATTGAAGCGATTTGTGCAAATAGATGCTCTGATAGTTCCTTTTTTTTAAAATCGAAAAAAGTGGTATTTATGTCTTTTTTCTGATTTCTAATTCTAATGCTTGGTTGTGATGTATAAACATTAGAGGCATATAACCATGTTCATAAATTCACCATATAGCTTGATATAACACTCTCACCAAAGAGTGGACTGTTATGCTTACCAAAAACATGTTCAAAATAAAAAAATGAATACATCTGGAATATTTACATTATTTTAGATTTTCTAGATTTTTTTCCTAAATTTTCGGGTAGAAAAAAATTACAACCGTTATGGGGGTCGTAACGGTCGTTACACCCCCGTTTCAGCTGCTACTACTGATACCCGTATTGGTAATGGCGGTCCCATATCAATAATGGTGGTGACTATTACAGCCACCGTTACCGATATGAAGTACCTTAATTGGAAGTTAATTCTCCATCATGACAAGGTGTTCAATTTGGTGGAGTATTTGGATGGTATATATTTGTCATACATTGAATGAGGTAATAAAGTTGTAGACTCATTGTCAGAGGGAGGGCTTGTTAGGGCATTATTATATGAGGATGCTTTATTGCTTAAGTAAAATTTATGCATATATATAATTAATATATATATATATATATATATATATATATATATATATATATATATATATATATAATGTTTTCCTTCTCTTTAATATAACTCCTTACCTCATCATCATCATCATCTAAGCCTTATTCCAGCTAATTGTTGTCAGGTATATGAATATGTCATTCTAATATATCAAGGACCATATCCTTAGTCACACCATAGGTCATTAATATTTTCTTACTGCCTCCACCCATAGTTTTTCAAGCCCTCCCCTTGCCCTTTTAAAGCAACTTGAACCAAGTCACTTATAACCAATGCAGTTCTTCGTCCCCATTGCACATGGCCAAACCATCTTTAGTCTACCTATCCTCATCTTATTACCTATTAGTGTTACTCCCAAGTTCCCTCAAATGCATTTATCTCTCATTGTATCCTTCCTTGTCTTGCCACTTATCAATCCTTGTATCCTCATTTCAGTTACACTCATCTTATGAACATGTTGTTCCTTGACTGCCAACATTCTTTCCCATAAAACATGTCTGGTCTTAGGGGTATCATACTACTTTTGGAGCCTTCTTTTTGGCATTTCTATATTCTTCCAAATTTCCTTGTTCCTAGACCTACGTTTCTAGTCCCTTGCTAGGCCTAGAAACATGATTGTTTCTAGCTAAGAGCCTTTTGGGTCTCTTCATTCCATTATGAAGTTTCCTTATATGGCTGGCTTTTCCCTTTAGATACTCCTAAAACTTCTTTCATCACTTTCCTAATGCAGTCAACAATTGCGTTCCACTTAACATTAACTTCTTCCTCAACATTCTACTATCCTTATTCCATCAATTTATTATTAAATAACATTGTTTTCTCCTTTTAAATTCCACTATCTTGTTTTTGGAACCTATTAGTTTCACTTCTTGTCTTCTATCTTTTTGTATAAACATCCATAATCGTTAACTTATATTGTGTTGTCAAACTCCCTCCTGGTATAACTTTGCAGTCTTTATATATTGATCATTTTCTTAATTAGAAAGAAGTTCATGTAGCTTATTTATGATCGATTTTTGAAAGTTATTGGATGTTTGTCTCTCTTTTTAACATATGTATTTGTTAAAGCTAGATTGTATGCCATAGAAAAAATCAAGGATGGAATCTACTTATCTCATTTCTCCTCCCGAACCATTTCCGCCATGTACCCTTTCATATCCTCTACTATCTTTTCCGATGTGACCATTTAAGTATATGAGCAATATCCTCTCTCCATTTGGAATTCCTTACATTAGTTTGTTCATGTCCTCCCATAATTTTCCTTGATTCTATCCTTAAACCCTAGCTATGACACATGTAGATATTAATTATCTCTCCTCTCAACACAAGGTTTATTAATACAAGCTTATCACTTACTCTCTTAACATCTACAACTTCATCCTTCAAGTCTTTGTCTGGCACTATCCCTACCAATATTTCTATCGATGTCCTTTCCTATATACCAAAGTTCATTTCCATCAACTTTATCCTTTAAATATGTGTCTAGCACTATCCCTACCCCATTTCTATCAATGTCACTCTCACTCTTTCCTATATACCAAAGTTTATACCCATGAATATGCTTAGCTTCTTCACTTGGTCTCATATAGGCAAGCCATGCTAACTCTCCTTCATTTCATCGTGCCCACTAACTCTATACTCTCACATGTCACCATCTCTTAATTCCACATGGCAAGAATAATCATATTCCCCGGGACTAGCCTTACCCACACTCATCCAAAATGGCGTGGGACTTGCCTATATCTCATCACAATCGGGTGCCATAGTGGCATGTTGTTTCCAGGGACAACCTAGCTAACCCCTGTTGATTTCTTGCTACTCTCAGGTGCTTGTATAGCACAACACTTACAAGCAACTCCCTTGTATGAGCTTGAAATTTAAACTGTCAGGATTCCTAAGAAAAAAGTTGTGGCAAAAGTTTGCACACCAGTTGCCTACTCGACACGTCCCTCCTTTATCTAAACTTGGGGCTAGCAATGAGAGTGTAGAACTCCTGCTGGCAGTGATAGAACTCCCTACCTACACAGCTACACCTATATAAAAAAGAAGAAAAATGAAGATTCTGTTCTATAAGAAAACATGTTAATAATTTTATAAAACAAAGAAATAAAATAAAGCTAAGGTTTATCCCTATAGATGTGTTGAAGAGTGCTAGGCATGCGTGCCTCAGACTTTAATTTCTAAACAATTGGATGTGTGTGTTACACTACATAATGTTACATGGTTTGCATTTCAGGTTCAGGCTGTTGCTGATGGTGGTTCTCAATATGGGTCTGGAGCTGTTTCACATGGTGCATATGACATGCAACAGACTATTTTGCATACATAAACTATCAATCAGTATTCCAGTGATTTGTGCTTAGAGGTTTCATTCTAGGTGCTTGGTTCCAACATTTAATGCCTCCAAAGAGTCTCAAAGTTCTATTAGAGGCGTTTCATGTTAGGAAAAACAATATTAGGTATTTCGATATCCAGAAGCCTAGCTTTCCCCACTTATATCCTTGGTTGTTTGTTTCTACTCTAAAATGGTTCAAGTCTTACCTCCCCCTTTCATTTTCAACGATTTTCAAATTTGGACATCAAGGGTTGACTTTCTTTTTCTTTTTTGATAATTGATGTCAAAGCAATTCGAAACAACATGATATGGGGAAATTTGGTGCGCGAGGATTTTGCTATTTTTGGCTATCTCCATTTGTTATGTCTTTTTTTTTTGAATAACAATAATTTTATTAAAAGAAGGCCAAGCCTAAAAATATACCAAAAAAAAATGAGAGAAAAAGAACGAGAGAGAGAGAGAGAGAGAGAGAGAAAGAATGAAAACTAGATGTAGTTATGTCTATGTATACTTTTTTATTAATTTTAATTGCATTTTTTTCACTAGCTATAGTTACAAGGATTAATTAAATAACATTGTGATATGTTTTACAGAACTAAGTATTAAATTCTAGTTGTGACTTTCTATCATATTTCTATTAGGTGCTTTTGCGATAAAGATTTATGTTTTAATCACACTGTCAGCTCATGTGAAAAATCACTTGGTTTTCGTCGTCTCCTTGATTGCCTCATCTTAGTGGTTACTGGTTAATGCCAGCAATTTATGTTCTGCATGGAAGATGTGATTTGCCTTTTGGGAAGAATTGCAATAAGACAATGAAAATTTTAGCGGTAGCTCATGCATAGTTGGTGACTTCAATAGGGATAGGTGTCTGGAGGACAGAAGTTATAAGATAGTATCGTTTCAAGATAGGATTCGTTGAATCCATCTTGTAAGTTGTAACTGGAGTTTTTATGATGATCTCTCTAAGGAGGAAATATACTTGGATCAATGATCAAAGCTCGATATTGGGAGGAATTCTTTCTTGAATCTTTCCAGGAGTTGCTTAATAGGGTATTATTATTATCATTCATTGTGAACTTTGCAAATCCAACTCACATAAAGGAGATGGATAAGGGTCTTTCCCATATTTGCCAATGTGGCACATGTGAGCAACACCAGGCCAATTCCCTGACGTGGGCAACCATGAACATGCCTTGGCCTAAAGGGTAGGCCAATCAAGTCAATTGGTGGATAATGTATTTGAAGAATATTATACATGTCGTAGATTTTATCATTAAAAAAATGCATAAAAACAAAACGAATAGATTTTCAAAAGTTGGAGATGTCACTCTTGCCCGTAAATTTTCGAGATTGTACTCCATTTATTCAGGGAATACTCTTGTCCAGGCTTATTGTGAAATCAAGGAGAGGCGGTATAGTGTTTGGATTTTAGAAGGATCCTTTGGGATTATAAGGTGGAAATGGTGGTTGATCTTCTCGACATCCTAAATGAGGTTTTCTCCTCTTAATGGGTCAATTATCTCATTTGGGCTCCTTCCCTTCAGATGTCTCTCCTCAAAGTTTCCCAAAGGTACTTTCTACAGCGTGCCCTTCTAAGCCTTCATGCTCTAAGGTGTGGGAATCTCTTGCTCTGCCTTATTTTGAACGCATTTTGTTGTACAATGATATCAAATAAGATTCTTATATGGATATTCTCCAAAATAAAAATAAAAAATGATGCTCCTGAACATTTGTTTCATATGTTGGAATGGTTCAAAGTTGGTTAGGTCATATTTTTATTGGTGTGGAGATGAGTTGGTTAGGTCATATTTTTATTGGTGTGGAGATCCAATCTTTTGTTGATTCTGCATCAATTGGGTCCTTGCAAAGTCGACTTAGATCTGGTGGAAGGATGATCTATGGGTTCCTCTAGCGAAGAAGTAAAATCCTTCAGAGCATATTACTGTATGCAATCATGTGGGGCATTTTGAAGGAAGGGAACAAAAGCATGTCGGTAATCATCCTTTGCATTCATTCTACATGAAAGTGAAAAATCAAGCTTCTTCTTATCCCCATTTCAGAGACTTATTAGGGGGTTTACTTTCTTATTGTTCATGTGATTGATGTGAGGTTATTAATGTTTGTGCAAGTCACCCAAAAAAATTGAGATTCTTGCACTAGCCCCCATACTAGATGGTGGAAGTTAAATGTTTAATGGAGATCCCTTGGTCAGAGCCTCTGTGGTTGATGGTTTGACAAGGGATGATACCAGATTTGTTCTTTGTTTGACCTTAGGAAATCTTTAATTATTAATGAGTTCCACTTCTTGGAGATTGACTTCTGGTTGTTAGCCAACGATTTGTTCATCTCCTAGGAAGCCAATTCCATTTCTGATACTTTTGCCAAGGGATCTTAAGAAAATCTCTTTTTATTAATGATTCCTATCCATTATCTTGATGGATTTTTGAATAAAATATCTATTGTTATAACTTATAATAGTAAAAACTTGTATAAAGAAAATTGATGGTTTGAAATAAAGATTGCCGGTCCACTTAAAGTGAATATTGTTGGCCCATCTAATGTATGGGCCAACCTGATTTTTGGTCTAGGACACGTACAAAATGGTTCCATGATGAATGGTTCCAATCTTTACATCCAAGGGCCCTTCTTTGTCTCACTTGTACAAGTCTAGTAAGCAAGGCTCGTCCTAGGTTGGCTCCTTTCGAGACCCCATGGTGTATGCTGCTTGCAGATGACATAGTTTTGATTGACAAGGTGAGGGAGGGCACAAACACAAAGCTAGATTTATGGAGGGGTGCTTTAGTATCTAAAGGATTTAAAATTAGTCAGACTAAAACAGCGTACATGGACTGTAATTGTAGTAACAATAGGAGTTGGAATGAGGAATTAGTTAAGATTTCTAACCAAGAAGTTTCCCAAAATGACCACTTTTGATATCTTGGGTTAATAGTTTGTGAGAGTGGAGAGATTGAGAAGGATGTTGCCCATAGAATTCAAGCGAGGTGGAAGAAATGGAGATGTGCCTATGGAGTTTTATGTGATCATCATGTACGACTCAAACTAAGAGGGAAATTTTATAGGATGGCTATAAAACCAGTTATGCTTTATGGGACAGAATGTTGCATAGTTAAGGAAATGTTCATAGGATGTGTAGCTGAAATGAGGATGTTGAGATGGATGAGTGGCAAGACAAGGACAAGATTAGAAAATAATGCATTTGAGGGAATTCAGGAGTATCACTAAAGGTAATTAGATGAGGAAAAGACTTGGATGGTTTGTTCATGTTCAATGGAGACCAAGAACTGCTCTGGTTAGGAGTGAGTTGATACAAAGGCCTTAAAAAGGCAAGGGGAAGGCCTAAAATGATGTTGGTTGAGGTAGTAAGAAAAGACTTGATGGCCTTTGGTTTAATTAAAGTTGTGGCTCTTGATAGATTGGATTGGTGGAAAAGGATTCATATAGCCAATCCCAATTAGTTGGGATAAGGCTTAGATGATGGTGGTGGTGGTGGAGGTGGGGAATAATGCATTTGATATTCTCAATGGAAAGTGGAACTACCACTTCAACTCCCAAGCATCAAGCATGAGGAACAATTACTCAATTACCCTCGTCACAAAACTAGAGGCACCCAACGGAGGAAAGTAGGAAATGGAGATGAGGTGATCTTCTTAGCCAATCATCCTAGAGGATCTCATTAAGACATAATTAGGTAATGCAGTAATGTGTGTAATTAAGAGGAAACATTTTTGAGGTCACCATCATGGACAACATGGCCAAACAAAGACTGAATGGGACTTTCTTCTACGGTTCTACCAAAGAACCATTTTGATCGCGGGTGAAAATGGCGTGCCAAAGGTAGCAGTTGATTCATGACCTATGGATCAAAGTGATAAAGAATGGAGGAATCATTTGGTACATGCAGAAGTTCTATGCCCTCAACTGGAGTATTACAATCATAGTTAACATAACAGGCAATGGAATGAAAGGAACAAATGAAATCTGAAGGTTTGGAAAAATGAATGAGAAACCAATGGAATTCAGATTCCAAAACCACAATGAACAACTCTTTACATGCTGATTTGATATTCATGATTGAATCGTTCTTTGACTTCTGGGTGTATACAACATTGTAGATGTGGCAATTTGGAATGGGTGTCTGGTCCATATAGACATGCAGTTCAGGAGTGCTACCATACAGTTCTTGCACCCAATTTGTCAAATCACCTTGGTTCAAGGTCCAAATAACGTTACAATAACATGAAATCCTTCCCGTTTGAATGACTATTCGGTGGCATATCCATCGAGTGCATTGCAATGTGAATCCAAGATCAGTGGAGGAAGATATGACCAAAATATGAGTAGGGGCACCATGTTCGGAATCCAAGTTTTACTTTTTCCTTTTATGTGATGGCAGTCTATTAACATTTATTTGTGTAGAGAAATTAGAGGTACTCTAGCGATTAGATTGGGTGGATGACCTAGACTATTCACGCTTGTATGTTGCTTAGTTTCCCTTAAATAATAGACTTTTGAATTACTTCAACCCCAAATTGGAAACCTTGCATTTTTTTTTTCAAATGCTTGTCTGTCCTTTCTCAATTGTTTGTTTGGTACATTGTTCATTCTCTTTTATAGATGAATTTGGTAGATGCAGATCTTTTGCTAGATCAGTTTTGTTTCAGAGCATGTTTGTCATTTGTGTTGATCGAATCAAAGTGTAAAAAAATAGATCAATGGGCCACATAGAAAAATGCATTAAGGGAAGTAGAGATTAGAAAAAGTTGGGCCGCATACATCGATGTGTGAGGAGAAGATGCAGCTGAGCGTGTGCAGTACAAGAGAAGCCACTTTATAATGTTTATGATGGGGACAATGGGGAATAGCATGATGTTTTCTCACTTTGAAAGTAGTTTTCAACAAAAAGAACATCTTTATGAAAGAGGTAAATGAGGCAGTGTTTTCTAAAGAAGGGTTGGAAAGAGGAGAAGATTAAAGAGACGGCTTGAATTTGAGGTATAGCTCCTGATGGAAACGCGAGGACAAGTTTCTTCCCAGCTGTGGTAGAAATAGAATGATGTAATCTTAAATCCCAAACCATATTAAACGACTCTTCCCTTGGTAGGTTTAGTGCTTCCAGATTTTTGGCCGATTTGGTTCTTTTGAGTTTTGGGTGTTTAAAAAATTGAAGACGTGATGATTTGATGTGACAATACATCCTACAGATGTTTGCCTTAAAAGGCATGCAAGCTATGCACAAATCTTGAGATGGTACTCTTATCTGCATCACTGAAGGCGATTAGCTTAGTTAACTATTCAAATGATGTTGGTACAACATGTTTCCATTTGAGAGCCTATTGTGATACAACATGTTGGGTATCACATGGAAAATAACACATGTATCACGCAATGTATCGTTGTTTTTTAAAAATATTTAGAAAATTGGTTGAATTTTTCAATGAAACTTCGGTATATGTTAAAAACGACATTAGTATATATATGTAGGACTCAAAAGAGCACAAAAAAGTACATGTTGTTGAGGTCAAAATCTAGGCTACCCTCCACCCAATGTAGCGAACCTTTGATGAACCCTAGTCCTGTACAAAAGGATGAGCAAAGGAGACCCTGGCTCAGCCGAGGGACCCTCTGATGCCTAAGTCAGGCTAGGGAATCTGGGTCTAAGTTGAATGTAGAGAGAGGGTGTGAGATCTTACGTACCTGTAGTAATGGGGTCCCCTAGTATTTATACCTAAGGGTTGAACGATCCGCGTCCATTAATCTCGGCATGATTTGCTCAATCAGAAAGACATTGCGATCGTAGAGATATTATCCATAATCTTTGGGTCGTGCGACGTATCGTGTCTTAAGGGTGTAGATCCTTGGGCGAGAACTTCAGTCACGTCCGTATTTAGGTTAGTCTCCAAGCTCGACACACGGAGTATCCTTACCCGGGCTCGGCCTCAGCCTTGACATACAAAGTATCCTTACCCGGGCTCGGCCTCAGCTTCGGCATACGGAGTATCTGCGCCCGGGCTCGGCCTCAGTCTGTATAATCTCGAGACCGAGCACTAGTAGTCAGAATTTGTTAGTAGATCACCGAAGTCAGAGTTCGCTGAATGAAGCTGAGGATAAAGATCAGAGCTCGGCTCAGCCATCATTCTTCGGATGAGGACGAGGGTTCGGATTAACCAGTTAAGACTGTAGTTCCGAGTCATGACTCATTAGTGGAGAGCTTGTCTCAGCTAACCTACGGTCGTGACTTAGGGGTCAGCCCATACTTAACGTTCTATCCTCCTTCCGAGGCCTCGTTATCTGATTCGGGTAGCTTAAGTTGACCCCGATTATCCTTGTTCATATTTCCCCATAACACATATAATAAGTTTGATTTGTGCAAAGTCACATTGTCTGATAAAAGTGATGCAACTATATTCAAAATCAATTCATATAATTTAAATTATGAAAAAACGTGTCTGAAAATACAATAAATACTTTCAAAAGCCAAATATATACTACAATATACAATGAATTTATTTTAAAAAATATATTTTTAAAAGTTAAATTTAGTTTTGAAAATAAATGAGTTTGTCTGGTTTTAAGATCAACATACACTCATAAATACAAAAATATAAGACAAATAACATCTGGTTAATGTAATTTAAAAAATATATTTTTTAGTTATTTATTTTTTGATTATTTCAATTAAAAAATTCAAATGTTTTAAAAAATTCCATCAATTTGTAGATTAGCTTCCAAGCACTCACATGATTTTGCTACACTCTAATTGCAAGTTAAATGGGTTAAATTGGAACATTTTGAATTTTTTTTTCTAAGTTTTTCATTTTTTTTCCAAATTTAAAAATGGATATCAAAATCTATGATTGAGCATGCAAAATATGCAAAATCATTGGTTATTGACTTCATTCCACAAATTTCAGTATGGTGAGTGCCTAACACCTTTGCCTTGATCGCTTTCCCCACCTGATATGAAGTGTCAACCAACGTATCAAGGAACCTCACATCGCTCTCTTGCTATGTTGTTGCCAATCGACTCAATCTGAGCTTTCCTCATCAGCTACAATAATCTCCAACTCTGGGAGTCACAACTCCATTACCATCGGCTGAATCCTTGAAATGGGAGTCATAGCTCCATTACCATCACTGGATCCTTGGATTTCTCTTTCATAGACTTGGCCATTTTCGGCGATGTTGCATTTCTCGTGTTCCACAAGCATCACGAATCCCTTCGTAACATCACTCTGGTACTTATCATAGATTGAATGCTTCCTCAAGCATATATGATGTGGCAATCTTACCCACACTCCCATTTTGGATGAGACAACCTACTCCCAAATGCAAACACGAAGTATTATGCACCAAAACATGCTAGGATGCAAAGAAACAAGTTGAACGAAATGCTTTTATAGTCTCGGCGTACAGGTTTATGAAATGCTTCCCAAATGAGATCTCCCATCTCATATAGGCACAAGAACCTTCCAGCTGCTGTATAAGGAAGCCTGAGATGAAGCTATGTGGGATAGCCCAGCAACCATGAATATTCTACAACTTGTTTAGATTATTCTAAATAATTTTAAAATAAAAAAAATAAAAAAAATCTAGAAACCATCAAAGATCTCTACACCACAATACATATGCTATGCTTGTACCATTTTCTAAAATGTGTCTATGTTGTTGCCAATTCACTCAATCTGCCTTCCTCATCTGCCACAATAATCTCCAACCACGGGAGTCAGCGTTCCATTTCCATTTTCTAAAACTAAACTTCCAAAGATCTCCATACCATTATACATATGCTTATACTATTCTCTAGAAGTATGAGGAGTCTCTGTTTAAATTATTTACAAGCCTCTTCGTCCATGAGGAGCGAAAATTGGTGGGCCATGGACCTCTTGGGAATGTCCCTTCAATGACATTCAACTCAAAATATTGTCAAGTTTCAGTTGACAAAGAAAGATTAAAGTTCAATTTTCAGATATATGAAGAACAGTGGATCCCTAATTTAACAAAAATCACAGGCCCCATTTGTCCAAGCTATATGGACATTGAGGACCACTAAACACGTCCTGGGAGTGTCAAGAGCACTTGCATGAGATGTACATGTTCCCTACCAATTCCCTGCTTTTTAGATGCCCAAGGATGTTCTGGTCAGCACGTCAGGAATGCATGCATGTAAAATGAACATTAGTCGTCAATTTCACTTGACCATTCATTTCTTTTGTCTTAAAATAAAAATCACACCATCTATCATTTGTTAATTGATGGTCTGTCTTGGCATCTGAGGTTTAAGAATCAGTTTTGATTTATTATATTGGTTGGCGTCAAAACTGGTATGCATGGTATCTTATTGGCTGATGACAGAGTTTAAAAAGTTTACAACGGGTACGCCGAAGTTTAAAGAGAGGTGTTTATGGGGGCGCTGCCATTATGGGCTCCGTCCAACCCATCCAATAGGAGGATCCAATTATCAGTCTGGATTCTCAAAAATCAGGATTATTCTAATTATAACATGGGCCACACCACAGAGAAAATAATTTACAGCTACCCAAAAGTTCCAAACTGTGGGGGCCAACTGATTTTATTTTTATTTTTTAAAATTTTAAATTTTAAATTTTTATATGGGATACAATTTGTCCAAATGCAAACCCAGCATAAAAATGGGACTCCCCATATAATCCAATACAATCATCACTTGAGTCATATCACTTGATTTTTATTTATTTATTTATTTATTTTTGTCATTGTTGTTTCCTATGGTATGGTGCACCTGAAATTTGCGGCGTCACATGTTCACGGTAGCAGCTGATCAGCAGTTTGGAAAGCATACATTTGGTGCATCTGATGTACGGTTTGGATAGCATACACCTGAATGTCTCGACAAAAATCTAAGTAGGGCCCACCATGATGCCTATGCAATCCAACACATCCCAGAGGAAGATCCAATCACCATGTGACAATTGACCAAACACCAGACCAATCAAATCATCACGTCCCACGATATAGAGAACAGCCAAAAGCTTCAAACTGACATGTGGTGTGCCTGGTAGCGATCAACTAAGATACTCCCACCTTGATGGTATAAAACATCCACACCATTCGTCCGTTTTCCAATAACATTTTAGGGCATGAGACCAAAAATGAAACAGATCCAAATCTCAGGTGGACCACTTCCTAAGACCCACTGTAATGTTTGTTTGCCATCCAACCTGTTGATATATAAAAACAAAATAACAGCTTGATCAAAAACTTGTGTCCCACAATAAATTTTTAAGGGTCAATCAACACTATTTCCAATAGCGTGGTCTTCCTGAGATTTGAATCTGCTTCAATTTTGGTCTCATGCCCCCCAAAAAATGATATGGAAAAACGGATATACTACACATCAAGGTGGGGCCCATGGTCAAGGCCACACTTAATCTGCTCCCCCCTCGCATAACAAGAAACTTGATGTTTGCATCCAACAAACGGCAGTTGTAGGCCCACTGAGAGTATGCCATAAGCACCTGTTCCCATGCCTCAAGTGGCTTTTGAGAGTATGCCCTCACATGAAAGGCGCGCACACAGTCAATAACCAGCGAATATGCATTTGTATTCTAAAATCCTTATAACACCATTTGTGGGAACGAAATCTTAGAGCAGACGGATGCGGAGGAACAGTTTCTTTTATCAACAACCCTACTTCGGTGACAAACTGGGCAAAAGACAATCAGATACGTACAGCAATACCTTATGGTGGCCTGTTCCCACCTGGATTAATTGATCTGAACCATTCATGTTCTCATTACTATCAATCATGTTTCATTGATAACCCTGACCTTTGAATCGTTGATTTGAATATGGACCATTAAGTAATAATCTTTGTACACAAGCTATCCATTCCACAAATGGTCCTTGCGTGGTTGGAAATGCACCGTACCCTCTCGAAACCCAACCATCATGTTGAATATACAACCCTCGTTATAAACAAAACAACAGAGAGCGAGAGAGAGAGAGAGAGAGAGAGAGTTGAAAAGCTAGATGATGTTTGTGAGAAATTCACCTCATCAACAACCAGATGTTTTAGAGGTGAACATTCAATCCTCACTGTTTCCTGTCATACGGCTCACTTAAAAGAGTTTTGAAACCGCCTCATTTTGGAGTTCATGACTTAACATGATCATTATTAAAAAAAAAAAAAAAACAGACAGGCAGAGTGGATTTTTCACAAACACAAACATCAGGGTGGGAGATTCTGAGAGCAGGATCCATGTCCGAGTGGATTTTTCACAAACATCAGGGTGGGCACCACCTTAGATTCTGAGAGCAGGATCCATGTCCGATTGGCTCATGGTTTTTTAAGACACTCGCCTCCTGTTAGCTAATAGACTTTTGTCGCACTCCATACTTTTTTATGACACCTTGGGCTGAAAAGACTCGGATCTATTTTGACACACCATGTCACCATCAGGCTGATTTACCCCCACTATAAGCAAGTAGCGGCAACTCAAGGCCTAACAAGTCAAAGTCTGCGTGTCTCGTGAATACGTCACAGATTGATGATCCATGAGCATTCCACAAAGCAAGCATGACTGTTTTGCACAAGTTCATGGTTAGGTCAAAACCCCCCACATGTAGCCACATCTTCACCAGCTCACGTCAGTTCACATCTCCCAACTTAATTAACAGAATATAAAAATACCCCATTACGACTTGAACGTCTCCCTCGTATCACAGGGCTGCCGATGCTCCCACCTGATAATGTCTTTGGCCCATATTTCAAACTGAGGGCCGACCCTTGTTCAAAATTTTGGTTTGGCTTAGCATATAGACCAATCCCAATGACAGCACTAAACGTGGGGAGATGATTTTTTTTATATTTATTTTTAATAATAATAAAAACAAGGCAGAATCTCCTGAGGGCCTGTTTCTTTTTCTTCAACTAAATGGAGAAGGTGGCACTTCCCTCAACAAGCAACCCCCCCACGTGATCCAAAGTGCGCAGCTAAACCAGCTCGGTTACCTGTCAAAGTGAGCCTTGTTCATGCATCCGATAGTGCTTGCCAGAGTTTAGCATCGGTTGCACGCCTCGCCTCACAGGCAAGAAGTGATAGGTAGAGATTTGGGTCATTCATTGGGGCACACTGACCAAATTCAGTAAAAGATACCAAGCCCGTTCACTTGTCAGGATGTTCATACATGCATGAGAGAAATGGACGGTAGACAGGATGACCAACAGCATATTAGTTGAAGCATGCAGCCCACCTGATAACTGATGTTGATTTTTCCAGCCTGCGGAAGGTTTATGGACCTCACCTGATGAGTGACCACCATTCTCACATATATATATAGATGCGCGTGGTATATATTCTAGTAAACACATCTTCATATGATGAGAGAATCCGTCCATGAAGAAGACACGATGATGGCCAGGGACGAGCATAGCATCGCATCTCCCGCCCCATCATTCTGTTAACGAGGAAAGAAACATGCTACAAACTACAAGATGGAAACAACATACATAATGAAAATACATTTCCACACGCCTTAGTACTTTGGAGGTCGAGAAAGAAATGTAGAGATGCATGCAAGCATACAGTCAAAATCACCTTGCATGCAAGCACACGAACGCACATGAACAAATGCTCAGTATGCATGCATGCAAGCACATGAACGCATGCTTAGTATGCATCCATGCATGCATAACATGAATGCACACAAACAAATGTTTAATACGCATCCATGCCCGCATGAAAATGCATGAATGACATGCACAATCATGTGCCACACAAAATCCCAGGCAATACAGGCAGAGAAGATGCAATTTAAAAAAAGGGTGGCACTCACCTGAAAATCTCAACCTACCAGCAATTTGGAGATTATCCACTTGCCTCTATAAAAACATTCACATAGTTCAAATTAATTTCTCAAGCCAATCTATCAAAACCCTCCAACTTGTAGAAGAAAAGAGCAAAACAAAGGAGACGAATGGGGGGTGTTCTTGCTCGGAAGAGCACATAACCTACCTTTTAAGTCTCTGGTTCCGGTACAACCTTGCGAATACCAATTGAGAGAATTCCCTCTTTTGACACTCTTAGTTAACATGAAATGCTTGTCACTGCAACTCTTAAATATGGATTCTTCAGTACGGACGTGACCTTTGCCCCCCGTGGTGATGCCTGTCAGGGCCAGAACCTCCACCATCCCTGTAATTGTCTCTGCGCCTGTCCCCACCACCACCACCATAACCACCTCTACCTCCCCCACTGTTCCACAAAATAAATAAACAAAATCAGAGGCATGTCTTCTCTCTGACGGGCTGCAATCAGCAGGCTGGGCTCACCTGTCAAGCATTTGGGAACAGCTTGCCATGATAAGCTTAAATCTAACTCCCAGGCCTGAGGGCTTGGCACATGGGCTCAAGATAGGCCAGCCCAGGCCTAGATTTAGTAACTGTTACAGACCAGGCTTAGATTGATCCTAGCCAGGCCCCTGATGATGATATGGCGAAAAAAAAAATAATAATAAATGAAAAACTAACAATTGTGGAACATGTTCATTAGCATCACATGCAAGGACAGGAAAAGAAACAGGCAGATAACATCGACATTTGAATCTCTTAGCATTTTCTTTATAATTAACTCGGCCTTCTCTTTTATGCCAAAAGATCCGGATTCAAGGGTGCAATAGAAAAATGATTGCAGGAGATAAATAAAGACTGCTACAGTACATATGGGGTTGTTAACGGGGCAGGCCAAGGTCTCAAGGTATTCCGTATCTGCAATGATACGGTCGTAAAGACTGATAAGTATAGGTAACGGTCGCGACAGTTACACAATACAAGGGTGAAACAGGGCATTTGGTTTTTTGGGACCATATCGGCCTTTATGGAAGAAACAACCATTACACCCGTAACAGATAAAAAACGATTACTTTTTTTTTTTTTAAATTTAAATCCATTTTTCTCATTTTTCAATTTTCTCATTCCAAGATTATTCCGCAGCAGCAAGGTATTCCGAAACGGTAACGGTAGCTATAACAGCCACTACCGTTACCTTTACGATACGGGTCGTAATGGCTGTTACAGATCTCTTTTTGATTGAAAAGAAAAACCCCAAAAACCTATATCTGCCCCATAACGTTGAAAAAAAATATCCAAGAAACTTGTATTTACGCCATAACAGACCATTACGAGGATGTTACAGCCTTTATAAGGGGGCGTAATGGGCAGTTGATGATGGTTAAAAGTCATTTTTTCCATAAGGCTATGACAACTGTTACGACCCCATAACGGGTAATGGTTGCTACCGTTACCTTTACGTAACAGCCTTTACAGCACACCATGTACAGCAGACTTCAACCACTTACTATAGTTTGTATTAAAACCTTAGATTAAAACAATTTGGATGGATGGAATCTATGAGGGCCATTTTTTCAAAAAATTATAGTGCTTGATTGTACCTTTGTCCAATTTCTAGTTCTAATGCTTGATTGTGGTGTGTAAATATTAGAGACACCAAACCATGTTCATAAATTCACCAAACAACCATATGCAACACTCTAACCAAAAACTCGACCATTACGCTACCATAAACATGTTCAAAACAAAAAATGAATACATATTTGGAATATTTACATTATTCTGGATTATCTAAATATTTTTCCAGAAATTTTAGGGCAAAAATAAAAAATAAAAAATCAACTGTTACGGGGGGTCATAACGGTTGTTATGCACCTATATCAGCTGTTACGGCTGATACCCGTATTGGTAACGATGGTGACCGTTACGGCCACCGTTATCAATACAAAATACCTTGCGAGATCTGTCCAAGCTTGGATTGCATAGTAAAACCCAGGCCCAAGTCTGGCCAGGGCTTGTGACGGGCCAAAGCCTGGCCCATGATGATAACACATGGCCTGAGTTCAAGTCCATCTCAAGCCCAAGTCCAGGTCCAGACACCCTCTTCCGTGCATGGCATGCCCACTATGCATGGTATTGACAAAAGCTTAAACAGGCCAGGCCAGGATAGGACAGGCAGGGTTCAAGACACAACCCCAAGCCTAGCCTGAAGACCGACAAGCCAATCCGGCCCAGTGACAGCCGCAAGTACAGAGTTCCCCAGCAGGATAAAAGGAAAATGCCGTGTGATTTGTTAATGCCCCCTGATGAAGGGATGAGGTGGGGATATATATGCTGAGATGGAAGTAGAGATGAAAAGAAACAAATAAAGGGGAGTTTTATGAAGAAAAAGGGTATTGGGGCTGCTAATGGGCTGGGCCTGGGCTTAGCAAATCAAAAATTTTGAATAGGCCCAGCTCAAAAGCCTGGCCAAAGAGTTTAAAACGCAGCCTGAAGCCCAGCCTGTCGACAGCCCTAAAGGGCATACTAGACTGTTGCACTCTTTGCCAGAGTAGAATTCCAGTCAACACCTGTGAGTATTAAAACTTGAATCTCACAAGAGTGCCACACACCTTCAAGATGTGATTTTAATGTTGAATTGGCAGAAGCATGTAAAAACTTCAGAGCGTGAATGCAAAAATAAGATGCACTTATGCGAGTGTAAAACTTCATAGCGCGAGTGCGACCCTTATGGAGAGTGGAGAAGTATTCCTAAATTGAGTCCTCCTACACTTGATTAAGGTGTCTATAATCTTGTTCGCTGCGCTACTCACAAAATAAACGAAGTACCTATAGCCGCCTCTACTCAGAAAATTGGAGAAAAAAAAATGACAGATTTAACATCTAGGGGTTGGAATTAACTTTTGTTGCACATCTAATAACACTGGTCAAACCCCCTATAATAATTAACCTTCCTCTAAAAGACGAAAAGAAAAAACTGCAACTCTTAAAAGTGTTTACCTCTGCTTCACTTGAATGACAACATGCAATACAGTTTGAGCCATCTTTGACCTCAAGTTTCCTGCCGAAGTTCCTATCACCATCTCCAAGTAGGCTGTCAACAGGCCGG
Organism: Magnolia sinica; assembly: GCF_029962835.1. Lineage (NCBI taxonomy): Eukaryota > Viridiplantae > Streptophyta > Magnoliopsida > Magnoliales > Magnoliaceae > Magnolia > Magnolia sinica. The sequence goes on from NC_080590.1 coordinate 53,513,633, forward strand.
GCCAGGCCAGGGTTGGCTTCAGCTCGGATTTTGAACTGTTCAGGCCAGACCTGATGGGCCAGGCCTATTCACAATTTTGACAGCCCCATCCTCCAAAACCCATCCCACAATGTAATCCAAAACATCATAATCAGCATCATCAGGTGCTTTCTCCATTTCAACCTCACAGAGAATCATCGATTTATCTTCTTTATGCTTCAACATCACATCCTAATACAATTCTTCTTCTTTTTAATGTTCACATCACCAAACAAATATGTTTAATTGTCCACACTACCTCCACTCATAAACATAAATATGGAACTTCAACTATGATACTTACTGTCAGGTGATCATCCGACACTATCATCAACCGACACCATCTATTTTGAGCACTAGAGTAGCAAAAGTAGAATTTACTCCTTAATCTGAGTGTCGTCATGGATTCCCAAAATAAACCCATCAGCTCCCCATCATGGAACTAGGCTCTCTTTCTACCTAGGTCAAAAGGCAGTCACCAATATTTTCCTCCTCAAACATATTTGCATAAAGTGCAATGGGCTGCAACAACAACTGGGGTGCAGGAGCAGGAACAGCTGCTTCAAAATGACTGTGCAATTTAAAGCGAAAGTGGTACTGGGTAGAAGGTATCAAAAACACATATTCCAATAACTTCATCCATCTTGGCTCATCAACTCTTAATGTCTAATTTTATCGCAAACGACTACCTCAGTTTTTTTTTTTTTTTCAGAAAGTATTCAAGAAAAACACCAAACAGCAACAACCCGACCAATAAAAAACAGAAAGCAGCTACAACCCAAGCAACGAAGACAAGGAACAATCGTCACAGGCCCTAGAACAAGAGGCCTAGCCCGCTACGTCTAGCTTTGCCCTTTGAACACCTCCGACACCATCCCACATCCTATTCTGAAAGCATCATCTGTTTCTTTCCCCCAAATGGCCCAAATAACTACTAGCAACACTAGAAGCCACACCACCCTTCCTCCTTTCCTGACACCACCTCCATGCCAAGCCGAACGAAGCATTTCAGTAAAACCTGGCATTACCCACGGCACATTAAACAAAAGCAAGAACCTCTCCCACAAACTATGAGCAAAAGGGCAAATGAGTAAACAAGTGGTCAACTGATTCCGCATTTTGCATACACAATACAGATATTGGGAAGCAACATCGTCCTCCTTTGAAGATTTATCTATAGTAAGCACCCTCTCTTCCTTCCCACCAACCAAGAATCTTGGGGATTAGGAGCGCATGTGAAGATTCAGACACAGGGATTAGGAGGGCAATCTAGTAGATGCAGCCCTAGCAAAGAAAAGAAAGAAAAGTATGTGGGGAACCAATGACATATCAATGGAGACAGAAAATGCTAGATGAGTGGCAACATGAATACATATTGACAAGAATAAAGGAGATGCAGTAAGTTGCATCGATAGTAGGGATCACCGTTGAGTCGCACGACGTAGCTCTGGTAGAGCAAAGACAGACAAGAAAAAGGATGCCAACAATCATTCTAGCTTCAAGCCAAGTAAACCAATTATGGAAGCTATTTGATGTCTTGAACAATTGATGAAGAAGTATAGAGGGAAGAGCATAACTAGTTACTTATGCTGATGGTGCCCCAGGATATATCGACAACGTTAAATGCTCATACAAATTGAAACCCGATGGTATTGTGCAAACTTTTGGCCTGAGCATTGTATAATATTTCTCCTCTTTACCAAACTTGTATAACATTTTCCTTGTATCTTTACACTAACTTGCTATTCAAGCACATGTAGAAACCAACTTTGATTTAATAAGAAAGCAAACCAAAATCTCTACTAACTTTACGAATTTCTGGAACATCAAAAAATTGAAACTTTTCAAACTTGGAAACCCATTTACAATCCCACAAATTGCCCTTTTGGGCTCCAAGGTAACACCATCAAATATGTTAGTCCCAACGTATTCCATAACAGTAATGGTGTCCGTAATGGCCACTGTCGTTACTGTTACAATTCACGCTATGATAGCCTTTAAATTAAAAAAATAATAATAAAATAAAAAATAAATAAAAAATAAAAACCTATTTTGGCCCCATAACTGAGTGTTATGAGTTAATTTTTCCATAATGGCGTTACAACCATTATGTCCCATAACATGTAACAGTTACCACCATTACCATTACGTAACCATATTGGAATACCTTGGTTAGTCCGACACTCCCACTAAGGGTAGCCCACCACCCACAACTCAATCCTAGCCAAATTTTTTTTGCATTGTGGTTTCTTCGTTGGCAATTGGCCATTGTATCACTAGAAGTGGCGCCCACTCAGCCATTTAGAAACTTATAAATTTCATAATATCTTACAAGAATAAGAAGGGCTAACGTAGAAAAAAAACTCCACCAGTAGTAATGTGCCAACCAGTCCGAAAACCTTGCATGTGAAAGATGGGGGGGCCCACATCAAAATCTTAAAATACTTGATCATTTCTTAAAGGCATGTTAAGGGATACAGTAGAAAAAACTCGTAGGAAAAACTCATCTGGTAGTGATGCACCAACCGGTCTCATGCCCAGTAGAGAGTTGATGGTTGTTAGACTGTCAGTCATTAAACTTTTGCCCAGTAATCAACACATCCCAAATAGCAGTAATAAAGCCATGATGAATGATTAGAGTAACATATATGGGTCTCGTTAAATGAGTGAGAATAGCTTGTGATGAGGTGAATGAATTCCCTGTAGCATCCAATTTTCATAGGGGTCAGCATTAAGCCATTTTCAATTTAATACTACTCACAGATGAATTACACACTAGCATCCAAGATGAGATCCCTCGGTGTATATTGTTCGTGAATGAAATGGTGGTTTCTGAGTTGTTCACAAGACTAGAGGAATCAAATGCTAAGTTGGATGTCTGGAGAGAGGCTCTATAGTCCAAAGGTAAAATAGTTAATGCAACCTAGACATTATTTGGTTTAATTTAGTATGAAGATATAAAGGTGAGACTTCCATTAAAATTTATAGCCAAAAGATTTCTTGAAGCAGTTTGTATTGTTACCATGACTCTATAATTAAAACAAATGGAGATAGATGGGATGTTTCTGATAAATTGTGACTAGGTGGATGAAGTAGAGTGTGCCTCCAAAATGCTGTGTTTTTTAACCTGTGTTGTGTTATCACCTCATGCAATTGAAACAAAAGGATATTTTACTAGAAAGATGTTTGATCAACTAATCCATATAGGGGAAAGTGTTGGGTACAAAGCAAGGTGTGCCGTAACAGCCGTTACGGGACAATAACTACCATTACGTAAAGGTTACGCATTATGGGGCCAATACAGCTTATTCTTCTTCTTTTCTAAAGGCCGCAACAGGTACGGTTCATACCATAACAGTAACAGTGGTGGCCATTATGGCCACTGTTACAGTTACGGAATACCATGGAGGCAAGAAAAGAGAGAGAGAGAGAGAGAGAGAGAGAGAGAGAGAGAGAGGACGAATTGGTGTTGAGATGGATGTGTGGGAAGACTAGGAAAGATGGGATCAAGAATGAGGTCATTGAAAGCAATCCAACAAAATCCCCAATAGGAATATAATGGACCGATTGTGAGAGTTTGTCCATGTGCTAAGAAACTAGAGACGGCCCTATGATGTGCAACCAAGCACGTTACATGCAAGAGATCAAGAGTCATTCCCACTCGATCATGTGTTTGGAACTTGTGGGCCCACAATGATCACACGCGTCTGGTCCCATCAATATTTTAGCCCCAAGTTTTTTATTTGGTAATTTATTTCTTTTTAGTGTAATGACCAAAATACCCTCGCGTAAGGTTGTAGTAACTTAAGCAAGGGTGTCTTTTAGTCTTTTTCCATTATTAGGGATTCTCTCTTTGTTTAAGAGGCATGTAGAAGACATAGCATTGGACATGTGAAGGCACTTGTATCGAGGGAAAGAGGATTTGTAAAGTCAACATGGTTAGGACAAGGCTATGTTGATGATTTGTATTTTTTTAATGATTCCATATCCCTACTACTACCTACTAATGAGTATTTTTCATTTGGAAAATGGATTACCACATAACACAACCTAAACAAGTTTTTACATTCAAAAAACATTTCCATCATGGTTTTGGATAATGGTATCAGTGAGAATATAAGCCATGCCTACAAACAATGCAACACAGAGCATACTGGACACACACTGGATGGATTTTCTCGGCACAAAAAAAAAAAAAAAATGAAATATAGAAAAATGTAGAACATCAGAATCTATCATTTTGTGTGGTTTTAGCATGTATTTAATGGTGTATCAAAACCATTCTTTGTTAAGAACGCTGTCTGTTAGCTTCACCTGCTGAAAGTCAACCAACGATGTCCTGACTGAGCACAAATCAAGCATGGTCTGGTGGACCATGGCCCAATACATGTGAATACAACAAAAAAGAAGATTTTTCTTTTTTTTAAGGAGTGATGATTGATCCCTTCCAATAGTTTTCCAAATGGTCCATTCTGCTTTGATTTGTCAATCTCACTCAAATGTTGTGTTTTGATCATCAAAACAGGCCTAAATCAAAGTCTAAAAGTAGTTCCTAACCTTCCTCCATGGTTGAAATGAAGAAAAAGTGGGAAAAGGAGAGATTTTGAAAATAAACATGTCAAAGGGGGCCTTTATGATCATATCAACCTTGTACCTTAGTCGCTATACGGAAAGTACCAGTAACACAATGCATCATATCCCCTTCAGGCCTTCTTCTTCTTTTCTTTTTTTCTTTTTTTTTTTTTTTTGAGAGAGAGAGGGAGAGAAACAAAGAGATGCCGTGCATTTGGTTCATGATCAAAGCAACTGAATAAACTCAAGAAACAAATAATGGCACATCTGTGTGTATAGATGTATGAGAAGGGAGTTTGTCGGGTCAGCAAACCACAAATTAGCATAAGCATTAACGCAAATCCCAAAAGGGATGCCATCAAATCAAGAACAAGAAATATGGTTGTAGGCTCTCAAGTTTGACTAGATATCACATGTTTTACCGTCTCTTCCAGCGCAAGCATAGAGCTAGAAGCTAAATTTTCTTTGTTAATAAAGGCCAAAAGCGCCTTCACACACCCAAAGCTATGCCTTATATAGGCTTAAACAAAGAGAGAAACCCTTATTATGGGAAAGTACTAAAATAACCTCCTTGCTTATTTTATTACCACTTTTAAGTGACGGTATTTTAGGTATTCCATTTATTATCAAAACTGGACAATGAAAGGGGAAAAAAACTAAAAACTTAAAAAACTACCCACACGTGTGACCATGGCTCGCATGTGTGAACATGTTGAGGGCACATGTTCCAAACGTGTGATCAAATGAGACCCGTTCTCGATCTCTTGTGTGTAATGTCCTTCGTTGAAGAACTTGGCTCCGTCGACTTCATCGCAATTTATTGCTTGTATGGCTCAGGGTTGATATGTTGAAACTCTTCATTGGAAATCCACCAACATCCAAATTTTCGATGACCTTTCCATTTCACCAAAAACTTCAAATACCCGCCTCAACATGTCGACTCAATCTTATCATCGATTACATCCTTGATTACTTCATCAAACTACCGCAATACTTTAGGTATCTCAATTGCTTGTTCTTTTTCATTATATTCTTCGTGGTTTCCAAAGTAAGCAATCAAATCCTCCATATTGAAGACATGACTGATTTTCAGTTTAGTTGGAATGTTCAACAAGATATTTATTTTCTCAAGTTGTTTCTTGACATAGTAGGGACCCACATTCCTCAGATGTAGCTTGTGATATGATCCAGGAGGAATAAGTTCAGGCCTAAGATGGACCATAATTTATTGCCTTCGTTGAACTGTGCAAACAATTACCTCATGTCACAGTATCCTTTATAGTTTTCATTACTTGTCACAATCTTATAGATGATATCTTCATGCTTCTCCTTGACATGTTGCACAAAATCCTCAGCATCTTGATAGTAGTTATCAGGAGAGGTAGCTGATTGATAGGTTGTCGAGGTTTAAGTCCACAACAAACTCAAAAAGAGATGATCCTATCGTACGGTCTATAAACAAACACACCTTGGAAAAGACCGTTCCACATGCGAATGTGCTCACTGACAAGACATTGCAAAAAATTCTGAGGCTTTGATTTGCAATTTCCGTCTCATGAACTTAATATCTTAATCAGACAATGGTTTTGGGAATAGCGTGCAATCGGACCACTTCTTTGAGAAAAGGTTTACAATGTACATCACATCTGACGTGTTCTTGTATTGAAAGAAATGAGCCATCGTGGAGAATGGATCATTGCGTTCTTAATAATCTCAAGACAAAGTCCATGCTAAGAACTTCCCATGGTCCCTTTGGTACTGACAACGAAGTGCACAAATGAGTGTTTTTAATACACCCTTTGCCAAGTTGACATGCTCAGCATTGCTAGACCAGGGTTGTTCGTCTTTCATAATTCCCTTTCAATGGTAACAGTCTTCGACCATGATCATGTTCATGTCAATCCCAAAGTGACTACCAAGGCCTCCAGAATGCAGCTCAACGTCACTAGCTCCTGCAAAGAGCCCATTGCAATGCACGATCTTGTACCGTAAAACAGAAGCATCATGTAGAGCAAACCATGTCATCTGACCTTGAGTCTCACTGTGGACACTGATAGTGTAGTCAAGATGTCTTCTTTCTAAGAGTGTTTGCTACCTTGTTCATTATCCTCACTAGATGCTTGAGATTAAAGGTAAATTCCCATATGCATATGCTCCACTTGCGTATCACGCATTTAACTTCTTCTGGGAGTTCAAGTACATCAATACTTCTTGGTCAAAATAGAGTATGAATTCTCGATGCACTAAAAAATGTCTCCAATGCATCAGGGCTTTTACCAGTGTAGAACTCAACATCATGGGTAGAATACCATTTTCATGCATTGTTGAGCTTCTCACTGAATATGCAACTAGGTGCCCTTCGTAACAAAGGCAGCCACAAATGCCCATAGGAGAAGCTTTACACACCATTGCAAAGACTTTGTCAAAGTCTGCTGGGCATAAAACTTTGTTCATCTTCTTAATTTCTTTTAAGGCTACAGTGTCTACTTCATTCCATTCAATAATTGAGGCCATGATGGATCAAATATTCCTCTCGTGAACAAAGGTAGAAGAGAATGTCATCAAAGTATACAATGACGAACTTTACCTATGAATGGCCATACTGTTGTAGCATTTCCATCAAAGTATACAATGACAACTAGGTGCCCTTCGTAACAAAGGCAGCCACAAATGCCCATAGGAGAAGCTTTACACACCATTGCAAAGACTTTGTCAAAGTCTGCTGGGCATAAAACTTTGTTCATCTTCTTAATTTCTTTTAAGGCAACAGTGTCTACTTCATTCCATTCAATAATTGAGGCCATGATGGATCAAATATTCCTCTCGTGAACAGAGGTAGAAGCGAATGTCATCAAAGTATACAATGACAAACTTTACCTATGAATGGCCATACTGTTGTAGCATTTCCATCATCACTTGCACGAATCTCGTGGGTGAATGTCAGGTTGAATGCATGACTAGCCATTGATACAACCTATTTGTCTTGAATGTGATTTTCCATTCTTCCTCAGGGCGAGTTCTTATCTGGTTATACTTAGCAAATCGATCTTCGAAAAGATTGTACCATTTGACATCATATCTAACACATTGTCTAGGCATGGGACCAAAAAAGGCACTTTACAATAATCTTATGGATGATGCGGCAGCTATAACATACATCCACCAGCTAGCATCCTTATTTGGCATCAACATTGTTGGCACCACACATAGGTTGAGGCTTTCATGAACTAAGCCCTTGGTGAATAATTCCTCAGCCTTTCGACCAAGCTCAACATCACACATTGGTGGTAACCCACTTGATTATTCATAAAGGACTAAATCCTAAAATTGGGACAGTAGCTCCTAAATCTCAAGATGTTGCGTAGAATCCTCATCAATTGAATCAGTCTCGCATCTGCGTCCCACAAACGCATAGATGATCCCCTGCTCTTTACTTTCTTCTATAAATCAAGCCATATTGAACATTGTCGAAACAGCTTGTCTCCTTTGGTTCCTTCTTTCATAGGTTTGAGAATGACAAGCTTCCCTTTGTACATGAAGTTGTACATATTCTTGTGGCCTTGATGAATCACATCTTTGTCGTACATCCATGGGCATCAAAAGAAAATATGTATGACTTTCATCGGAATGATGTACACCAAATTGATTCTTCACAAAGACCCAAAGATAAGTTCACTAAGCACCTTTTGGTCACTAGAATGAATATATTAAACCCGTGTGACCTTATAGGGCTAAGGGTGGTTTGCGATCTTATAGGGGTTGTGCATCATGCTTTGTGAAGCCACATTAATATTGTTGCCTCTATCAATAATGTCATTGACAACCACTACATAATACTTGTGCATGGAAAACATTGGTCCTCAATCAATCTTCTTTGACTTCTTGTTTTGATGCTATGAGGATTCTCCTAACCATTGTTTTAAATATCGACAATATTGGCCGATATACCCCACAATATATCTTGTATCCCACCTGTGCAATACGAAACGCACAAGTAGTGCGATATATCCCACATGTTCAATCTAATGAGCATTTTCGATTATTTTCTGTAATTCATGTTAAATTAGTGTCAAATTGTTACAAATTCATGATTTTTCATGTTCTGCATGAAAAATCATGGATTGAGAGCTTCAATTTCGAGACTTGGAGGAGATGGGCCGAGTTGTGAAAATTTTAAAAAAAAAAATCAAAATTTTCAAATTTTTCGCAAATCGTTTGCAACCTTTGTGTTCAAACATCACATTAAAAATGTTTGTAACGTAATCTAGTGATTCTTCTTTTGCTTTTAAATGTATTGCTTGTGTTTCCACACGTCTTCTTACATTTATAAATTATATGAATAGACATTGAATATACTTGCATTAATTCAGTTAGACAATGCATAAATTAGGACCCCATACAAAGAAAACCTATTATGTGTACTTGTTTTTTGTAATGTTTTGATTAATAGGTGTGTATTTATGTCTTTTTTAACAATCACCGGAGTTTCATCGAAAAATTCAACCAATTTCCCAATGTTTCCCCATCTTTCCAACAACAATGATACATTACCCGATACAATAGATATATCCCATGCGATAACCGATACGCATACATATCCGTATCCCAAGAATGCGATACGTAACGCGATACTGATATTTTGAACACTGCTCCTAACTACCAGTGACAACTGACAACTTATTCTCTCTTAGGCCATCCATACCTTCCTCTGTACTTATTTATCTTCCCCTCTATGGACATCATCATGTTCGTAAAAGTCTTCTTTCTTGCCCTTCGCAGAAGTGGAGAGTGCAATGTCACTCCATTGCATAATGTTCATGACTACCAAGCAAGTGTTGGTTGATCACGCTTGATTTCACATAATAGACTTTCCTTTTGCATCAACGTTTTGGAAAGCAGGGTATACCCATTGGTTAACACCATTATTGTTACTGGTAGAGTTTTGGCCAACTTTGTCATCCCAAGTTACCTCAAGAATTGATTGGTCGGAAGGCAATAGGACGCACTATGGGGCCACTAATACTAGCACGAGCAGGTGTATACCTCCCGACGTGAAAGCACCTACCCCTTGCCATTAACTTGTGCTCCTACAATTTTCTTCGTGTCATTTAGTACACCTCATCCACAATGTTTAATCAGACAGTCATCAATTCTTGTTGGATGTTAGGCCACAGTGCATTACAGTAATGCACCACCTTGCCATCAGGTCGATTTCATTGGGCAACAATGGATTCCTTCAAGAAGAGAGGAGCCCAAATAAAATGATCCCCAACTTGAGACACACACTAAGATTTGTGCATTGCACTCTCTTTGACTACTCTATATAAGTGAGGGTAGGCAATATTAAGGGGGTACTCCCCACTCCACCTATCTTCTCAAAATCTAATACGAGAATAATCCCCGAGAACAAAAGATATCTCCCTTTTGAAGAAGTATCCCATCCAATAAACTGTCTTCCAAAACCCAAAAGCTCCACGCTAAGATGACTGCAATGTAAACCAACCCCCTGCCATCCATACCATATTTTACTAGCCGTCACATTTCAAATGATTATCCTCTTCCTCCCCAAATCTCCACAACCGTTTTCCCAAAAGAGTATGATTCATAAGAGTCGCTCTTATAACTAATTGTCCAAACTCCTTCACCTCGCACACACCTCCCCAATCAACTAGATGAAACTTTTTTTAGGGTTCTTACCCACCATCTAGATCCTCTCCAGCTTGACCCTAAACATTGATATAAAGTACAACAATTCAGACAACACGCCCTTAATTAAGGCAATGCAACAACCAAAGGACAAACAACTTGTTTATCAAAAACAATACTTCATAAGAAAACTCGAAGGGTACAGCAAACAAAGCAAAATGATTGAGGCAATGGATACGAGTCCTCTCAAAAAGAGCCTATGGATCCTTAGCCAAGGAGCTGATGATACAATTTAAATCACAACTACTATGATTGAAACAAATCTCCCTAAAGTGAAAAAGTAACCATGCTCATAAGTATAAAAGCAGGCTTCCATGGGGAAGGACGAGACTCTAATGCCCAACAATTGCATAGCACAAATAACGGCTCTTCCAACCAAATAATTTATGCTCAAACCATTCCACCACCACATCATATACATGCAATTCACAATGGGGAACCAAGATACATAGAAGTTTGATTGATTTGCAACCAAAAACCTGAGCATAAACATTAATTTCTTCTTCATTAAGCTGAACACCCAACAATTCACTTTTTTGAATGTTGACTTCTTGCCAGAAATTTCCTCAGGACAACGAAGGATCTTGTGCATATTATTAGTTTGAGTTAACAAACCAAAGAGACCGGATTTCTAAAAGCAACCATGCAACAAGACCCAAAACCAACAATGTGGGTATTCTCTAAGATAGGTTTTATAGAAGGCTTACATAAAGCATAAGCCTTTGTACCCCTTATGATATAAACACTTTGTTTCAAGGCACAACGCTTTCTCTATGTCACTCCGTACAGTGAAACCATGAGGCATTTAATGACTATCAAAACACCCATTCAAATCAAATCCTAGTAATGATAGTTGTAAACGATTTACAATCATAGTTGCATGAAATGGAGAGTGATTGGATTTGAGTACTAGAGAGGGAAGGACAATGCTCAAAGCAAAAGGATAGCAAGGTAAAAAACAACCAAATCATAACTTCCAACTCATTGATGTTAATCAATTTCTGCATTTAATAATGGTGATACTCATTGAAATATCAAAGTAACAATGATAAATAGTAATAATGGCTGTCATGGCGGTAGTTTGCAATTACATGGTGTTGCTGCATGCATGAGAGAACTAACTACAACGAGGTGATGAGCATGCAATCATAGAAAAACCAATGCAGGCCAAACCCCAGTGGCTTGATCTACAAACAGGCCTGTTTTCCACAATAAATGAGCATATTACTCACATTTTCAGTAAAGATTCACCAAGATCTTTCAATCCCCTTAGAGACATCAGTGGGAGTAATAAAGGTGTGTATTCCACAACATATGGGCATATTACTCTCATTTTCAGGAAAGAATCCCCAGGATCTTTGAACCCCCAGAGAAACTTTAGTTGGAAGTAATATCAATGGTAACCATAAGCTTCAAGTCCCAACAACTTCCAAAATTCCAACCAATATCAAACATGTCCACCCAACATCTTTCATGGTCATTATTGCTATATAATAGATAGATTGACCGATAGAAACAGAAGTATTGAAAGAGAGATATACCCATGGCCATAGGCAGGTGGAGCCCTGGGCGCAGACTTCTCCGCCATTGCAACGTTAATCTTGTAGCCCCTCAAGTCATAATCTGATGCGGAGAAAAAGTTAGACAAAGTTTCCAGTGAAAATTATTAATATACTCAAATCAGGTACTGAAAAGTTCCATGTCATGACTTACTGTTATAAAATCCACCTGCAGAATGGGCTGCAGAGGGATCTTCATAAGACAGAACAGCATCTCCTTTGCTCTTTCCACCATCATCTGTGTATATCTTTATATTCCAAGGCCACTGATCTTTGTAACCTCGCTTCTGCTTAATTCTTCCAACCTATAAAAGAATCTCAAGAATTAGAACAGTCAAATACAGCTGTCAAAAACTAGTGAAGTATCCATCCACCTTTATACAGTTAGGTTTTCTGTGAGATAGCTACGATGACAGCCCAGTGACACCACCAATAAGCGTGGATCCTCAGGTTAGCATTTCCAATGGTACTGTTGGAATGTTGCAAGGTGTAAATAGTACTATATATATATATATATATCCAAGGTAATATACTGCAATAACACATTCAAGCATTGAGGAGAACAACCAGTTTATTCCTATCGAAAACAAAAACAGAAAGCAAAATGATAAAGAAAATGACTAACTGAATAATTCATTACAGAACTGCTACGTCAGCAATTTGGAAGGGCTTTATTTATATACAACTATGCAATTTATACATTTGAATAGCCGCTGCCATTTTTAAATAGACCAAATCTAATCTTGCTCTAAGATTTTATTTTTTATTTTTTTAAGGACAAAGGGACTGTTTGGGAATGTTGAAAGCTTTGGAAAAGACATGATTTCCATTGGTATTATCAAGTTTTCCCTGTTCAAGTACGTGGATATCTATTTCTTCCAAATTAATATAGGCTTACACCAGGGATAGGCATTAAGCCCGTGCCTTTTCGCATTGGTTATAGACGATTTAACAAGGCATTTGCAGGAAGCCATCCCACAGTATATGTTTTTTTGTCAATGACATAGTTTTGATTGACAAGGGGAGAGAGAGCATAAAATACAAAGCTAAATTTATGGAGAGATGCTTTCGAATCTATAGGATTTAAAATTAACCAGACTAAAACAGACTATCATGGAGTGCAATTTTAGTAATAATAGGAGTGAAAACGAGAAATTAAGATGGCTGACCAAGAATTTCCCTAAAATGACCACTTTCAATACCATGGGTCAATAATTCATGAGTGGAGAGATTAAAAAGGATGTTGCCCATAGAATTCAAGCTGTGTGGAAGAAATAGACATGTGCCTCTAGAGTTTTATGTGATTGTCATGTGCCGCTCAAACTGAAAGGGAAATTTTATAGGATAGCTATAAGACCAGCCGTGCTTTATAGAACAAAATGTTAGGTGGTTAAGGAACAATGTGTTCATAAGATGCGTAGAGGAAATTGGGACGATGAGATGGATAAGCAACACAACAAGGATAGAATTAGAAATGAATGCATTCGAAGGAACTTAGAAGTATCACCTATGGGTAAATGGTTTGGTCATGTGCAACAAAGAACAAGAACCACGCTGGTTGGGAGTGACATGGTGCAGGTTGAAGGTTCTAAAGGGGCATGGGGAAGGCCTAAAAGGACATGTACCGAGGTAGTACAAAAAGACTTGATCACCTATGGTCAAACTGAAGGTAATGGCCATTGATAAAGTGGAATGGCAGAACAAGATTCATCTAGCCGATCCCAATTAATTGAGATAAGGCTTAGAAGATGATGATGATCTATTTCTTCCAAGAAAGGGGGGGGGGTGGGAACATGTTAAATGTCAATTTCCACATTACAAAGACGACTCTTGGATTTCTTTTTTTATTATTATTAGAAAGATAACAGCTCCTGGAATTTGACCATTGAACTTCTAAACAACGGAATTTACCGTTGGAATCACAATTTTTTTGTGTCCATGTTTTGGTTTCTTTCTATCAAAAATAGGGGTGCAAAGGGGTCGGGTCAAACCTGTTACCTAACCTAATAATAGTTGGGTCTGGGTCCAAAGTTCAAAACAAATCAGTAAAAAGGGTTAGTTCATGTCCTCTTAAAATCAATCCAAACCAATACCGGTTTCTAAAATGGGTCCAATTTGGGTCATGCTAAAGTGGACCCGACCCATGGCCAAACCCAACCTAGACCCAAGAAATATATATATATATACACACACATATATGAAAGCAACCAGGTATCTCAAGAGTGAAAACAGGAATCATCACACATGTACGCATGGTAATTACCATATATTTGAGCTATGATGGGCCCACCAACACCCAAAAAGAAAAAAGAAAAAGGATTGTCCAAGATCACCAAATCCATGACTTAGATGGGACACTCCCGAGGGAACCATGGTGACATTGGAGAGGGTGATGCCGCCATAGGAACTTCTAGATGGAATGTGGGCTCCACCTTGTAATGATGTTGTGTACGCCATCAGACCCACTTATAATTTTTATACCTGACCTAGTCCCAACTCAAATCCAAAATAAGATGAATGGGTTGGGCCTAGGTCCTCCTATACCTAACCCAACCCATTAAATAAGTGGGTCAACTTTATTTTAACTTGGACCCGACACAGACCCAAACATGGTTTTAAGACTAGGTGACTAGGATCAACATGTTAGGTCTTCAAGTCGTGTTGTGACTCGCCCAAGTTGGGGGAGCATCAGGAGGGCAACTCCTAGTATCGAACCAAATCAAGTAGTATCAAATCCGAGCAAACTCGGATGAGTCTTAAAGCCATGGACACAACCAAAATTTTAATAAGTTTAATGTTTTAAAAAAATTAATGGGTGGTATGGATCCAACAATTCAACCAAAGTACTAAATGGGTTTGGTCCATCGGTCTAAGGCCCCCTTGACCCAACTTGATCCAACCCATTAGCACCTTTGGTCCGTCAATCCGAAGCCTCCTCAACCCATTTGCCCACATAGTTACAGAGGAAACAGAGGATTACACTGTTTTTTAAATTGGTAACATATTCTCCTTTTTCGAGTTTTTTTTTCTTTCTAAAATTCTGTATGTCTTGGCAAAGCAATGCAAAATTCAGTGAAAGCTCTTGAAAAACCATTAAAATTTATATATATATATATATATATATATATAACTCTAAAGAAAGCATATCAACCTCAACCCAACCAGAATTACATCTAATATAATGCCGCCAACAGAGAGAGAATGAAGTACAAATGTACAATCGATGACGTAAATATGAAATTCATGAATAACTTTTTTATACAGATAAGGGATAAACTCGAATTTAAGTATAATTACTGGGTAATAAAACCATATGGAAAATCCTAATTATACGCATATTCAGCCCATCAAGTCTGGACAGTTTTTGGCAACCATGAATTGTTCTTCATAAAAGTGAAGGCCCCCATGATGTGTCAGCTTTTCAAGTAACCATAAGGGAGCGTTTGCTTACCCTAAAAGTTCGATTTAGATAGCCTTTCAGAGCGGCACCATCCATGGTCTCTTCTTTTTTTTTTGAAGGATACCATCCATGGTTTGTCAACCACCATTATTCGGATAGTGGCAACAATTCCAATACCCAAAAAATGTCAACCACCATTATTCGGATAGTGGCAACAATTCCAATACCCCAAAAAAAAAAAAAAAAAAAAAAAAGTTTGTCTAAAAAACCAACCATTACATTGCACAAGGCTATCTGGATGGAAGGCAAGGTTTCTTCTTTTTAGATTGGAGCGAAAGCAAGTTTTAACCTAGTTTTCATAAATTACATGAATAACTAGCTATCCGTTCTACATATACGTCGCACATGTCATATGAGCCACAAGTCTCAATGTGCCACAAGCAAAGCCACCGATCCTTAAGCACCCCACATCTGCCACATCCAAACTTTACTTGTCCCACGTGCCACCATGCATATTCAAGCGACCCACATGTAACACCGTGCCTCTTCAGCCTTCAGGTGACACATGTCACACGTGCCAATATTGATCTACAAGCGTGCCACATGTCCACATCTACTGGTGTGCCAAATTTTTACAAGAGCCACATATGTTTGTCCAAACAGAGTGTTTGACGAACAACAGTCAATATGGCAGAATAATCTATCCATGCAAACCTATTCAGATTGGCCTTATAGCTGGACAAATGTGTTCAAGATTAGCCGATCTGAGTAGAACTTTGATAGTAACCAAACGGGTCCTACGATCAATATGTGCAAGGAGCAGGAAATTAGTTATGATTAGCATCCTTTGCCTCTGGAATGTGAACCAGTGGAGCACTTGTTTATACATTGCAAGTTCACATGGTCACTTGTTTATGCATTCTTAATGAATTCATTTGCTAATTTCTATCGGTTAGAAGGTTCTCATATACTGCTGCTTCACCATTGTGCTTCTAACTCTCAAGGCAGTAGAAAACAAAAATGGACTTCTTCAAACCCAGAAATATCAGCGGAATATCCGTCTTCTCTAGAATCAAGAGATAAGTGTTACAAAATGTATCAAATACAGCTAGGCTGTAACAAAATGGAATTACAGACCTCAGTATACATCATAACAGCCATGTGCTACGGTAAGCTGTATTTCTAATAGAGCAACTACTATGCATAACCAGATAGATCAACATAATCCGAAGAAATATATTGGGTACAGCTGATGGTAACATGTAAAGCCCTTCATCTCTAAATTCAGAGCTGAAAATAATAATATAGCATGCACTTAAGACAACAAGCAAAAAGAAACAAACGGGTCTTACCTGCCCAATCCCTCCAAAAAGTTCTCTCAATTCGTCCGAATTAACATCCGGCGGCAAATTTGATATGTAAATTCGAGAGTTGTCACATGTATCATCACAATTCCCATCACATTGCTTAATCTTCGCTGGAGGATCCAACGGAGCACCACCATAGCCACCAACTGGTGGTCGAGGGGGGGCGCCACCATCCCGGCCAGGAGCTACAACCGGTGGCCCTCCTCGGCCACTCCCCCACATATCACCTGACCCATCTCCACCATAACTATTTGGAGGAGCACCATAGCTCGGAGGGTATGAATTGGGCCCACCACCAGCATAGCTTGGCGGAAGAACTGGCTCGGAACCATAATTACTATTTCCACCATAAGAATTTGGGGGTGGGGGGTAATTTCCACCTGCACCTGCACCACCATAAGAAGCCGGTTGAGGGGGAGGAACCTGAGCATATCCACTATCTTCCCTGCCATAAGAACCACCCCTTCCTCCGCCGCCGCTGCTGTAACTGCCACCTCTTCCACCACGGTTCCCACCACTACCTCCTCCTCCTCCTCCTCCTCCTCTATTATAGCCGCCGCCGCCCTGATCTCCTGCTCCAGCAGGACTCGGAGTACCACATTTATTACATTCAGTTCTTCTTGCAAAGTTCAGATTCCCACAGCTGCAGCCACAAACTTAGGTTTCAGGAACTTGTTTTTCCACACAAAGAAGAGCAGAAACAAAAATAACCCCACACCAAAATTCTGACTTTTTCTCAGCCCAGCATTCCGTACAAGTGGGCATATCTTCTAACAATTCAGATCTTACCTCCGATGGGCCTTACAGCGGATGCAGAATTCAGAAACAATCCCAGACCATCCAATTGGTGGGTTTCTATCATAGCATGTAGACTGCCAACCATACTTCCTCACCATTAATTTACAGGACAACTATCAGACATGTAGGGTAGTAAGATAGGTGGGCTCCGTGATTCATATTCCATCCACGGCAGAACCCACAAGATGGACAGTCTAGATCTTCAACAGGCAGGCCGTCAAAAAAATCAAATATGCAGAAGTAAAGGAACACACCTAGAGTTAGGGCATAGCCAGTCGCCATCTCTGCCACTGCCGCTGCCACCGCCACGACCGCCACCCCGATTTCCTCCACCGCCTCGGTTCCCTCGATCGCCGCCGCCTTGATACCCTCCTCCTCCTCCATATCCTCCACTGCCGCCTTGATAACCTCCTCCTCCTCCTCCTCCTCCTCCTCCTCCTCCTCCGTATCCTCCGCCGCCTGACGAATTGAAACGGAACTGTTACAAAAACCCTAAAAGAGATAGAGAGATAAAGAGAGAAACCCTAACCCTGATGCTGACCTCGGTTCTGAGAATTTCCACCATATCCTCCGCCTCCGCCTCTACCGTAGCCGCCGCCGCCACGGGGAGGCGGAGCAGAGTCGCCCGCTCCGCCGGACCCGTACATCCCAGACATGGTTTCGATATTAGGAGATTTTTCTCTTTCAGAAGAAAATAGCTTCTTTTCTGAGAGAGAGAGAGAGAGAGAGAGAGAGAGAGAGAGCGGGGGGAAACAAAAAGGGTAAAGCGACCGGTAGGGCATTCCCATCCGAGTTCGTTTTGTCTATGTCGCGACTAATCAACAGCGTGCGTCGCTCGCACTGGGGCACATGTATTAAGTGTATCGATGATCGGAACCGTCCATGTTACGTAATTTATGCAAGATAAGCTAACTAAGAAAACTAGACCGAACGGATGTTTCGAACTTCAGTATCTATAGATAAATTTAGAACGATGAAAGAAATTTTCGATGGCTCACATTTAGATCGAAAAATCGAAGACTAGGACCATCTCTTGAGCCTGATTATCATGGAATAGCTTATTCACGGTAGTAGATACAGTTTAGACGGCTCAAATCACAGGATAATATTCGAAAGTGGGCGCTAGTGGGTAGAGACATGTGATCAAATCTACTCGCGACAGATACAGAAGAAAATCACACAATCTGCATTCCACACGGCGTGAGAAAAAGCGGGTGTTCTCTTTACACTTGCCAACGTGTCACACGTGCGGGGTTTTTGAGTTGCACATCAGGTGGTGACCATTGACCACGTTGAACGTACACGCAAGATGGGTAACGGATTGGCTACTCCACGCCACCGACCAATGGCTGATGGTCGGTACTCTGTGGGCCCACCATGATGTATGTGTTTCATCCATGTCGTCCATCTATTTTTCTATATCATTTCATGGTATGTGACCAAAAATGAGGTACATCCCAATCTCAAGTAGACCACATTACATGAAACAGTGTTGAATGAACATGGACCATTGAAAACCTCTTGGGGGCAAAAAAGTTTTGGATCAAGCTGACCTTTGTTTTTTTCCCTTCATCTGGGTATGTATGACCTAATCAACAGATTGGATGTCAAATAAACAGTACAGTGGGCCCTAGGAGGATTTTAATGGTGGATATCCAATCACTATTATTTTCCTGTGGTGTGGTCCACTTGAGATTAATATCCCTCTCATTTTAGGTATCCAGTCTAAAATGATCCATAAAATGGGATGAAACACATACATCATGGTGAGGCCCACAGAGCACCAGCCATCGGGCTAGTGGCAGGGGGAGTAGCCAATCCGTTCTCCACAAGATGAGGATGGATGGTTTAGTTGTTAGGACACAGCATGGCTGAGAAAACTCAAAAGCTAGAAAGGGTATGACTAGGATGAATTATAGGATCCAGATGCATCAAAAGTAAAAGAGGTTAGACCCACTGGAAAGATTCTAAGGTTAAGCTTAACCTAAAATGGAATGTGTGGGACCCATCCTAATTTATTAATGGCATCGAATCTGTCCATCAATTTCGCCCCACCGTTCTCTCCGTGATGCTCAAAAATCAGTCTGATCCAAAAATCAAGCGGGCCACACCACAGAGAACAGTTGGGATAAGGACACTCACAAGTCAAAATCAGAGGCTCCTGTGGTTTGGATCTCCCTGATTTTGGTGATCTAAGGAGAATCCGATAGTGTGGACACGATGGACGAATTGGATGTCATGGAAATATCACGATGAACTGCAATACAAGGTAGTTTAAGTTGAACCTGTAAGCAATGTTGTCGAATAGCATATGCGATCGTGTGCAATTGCATATGTGATCGCACAATCGTATACGTGGTCGCATATTTTTTATTTTTTTCGCATTTTTTCAAAAAATTAAAAATATATATATCAGAAAAATCAGAAAAAAAAAAAGAAAAAATCAAAATAAATTATTATATGTCATCGGGACATGAAATACATTTAATTTATGTAAAAATAAAATAAAACCAATTATATACATTTACAAATTACAATTTTACATAATAAATTAAATATTAAGTCATCATCATTCATCAACAATTCTACTACATTCTACAATATAGTTAACTTCTTAACAATTAACATTTAATAAATATGAAATATCCATATTCAACATTCAACACTACATGATATAATATATCAAGTTATCAACGATTCAATAATCAACAACATCAACACACTTAGTAAAATTAAACAAAATTAAAAAGTTATGTATTTATTATTAATTTATTTATCTAATCAATAATCATATCCATTGATCTAGTAGCCATTATGGCATATCACCACCAGGTCCACCACTACCACCACCATCATCATCATCATTCAAGTCATCTCCTTCTTTCACATACACTTCTTCTTCTTCCGTTTATTCATCATCTGTACGTACTAATACTTCATCAACATCTAATGGTGGATGATCTTCAGCTTGATCATCATTATCACCATCTCCTTCTTCAATCTCCCCAATCTCATCAACGCATTGACGGCTACTACTCGCCCCTCGGCTCCCCCCATTCTTTGCCTTCGAGTGGTACTACCTTCACCGAATGTCGATCCATATCCGACGTCTTCAACTTGTGCTCATGTTAGCTCCTCTCCAGCAAAT
Organism: Magnolia sinica; assembly: GCF_029962835.1. NCBI lineage: Eukaryota > Viridiplantae > Streptophyta > Magnoliopsida > Magnoliales > Magnoliaceae > Magnolia > Magnolia sinica. The sequence goes on from NC_080590.1 coordinate 53,534,201, forward strand.
ACCGGGTCCTCCGTCTCTACGAGCCAGTCGTTATCTGCATTTAACTCATCTATGCAGATAAGGTCAAAGAAATCGGGCTTTTCTTTCCTAGTTTGAAATTGTTCTCGCAATTTTTTATTGTATTGAACGAAAACCAAGTCGTAGAGCTTTTTTTGCTCAAGGCAATTCATTTTCTTGGTATGAATCTGCAAGAAAGAAAGCGTGTTTGGCATTAGTTATTTAGGTAATTAATTTAGCTTAGGCCACTAAAAAATTAAAGTTTACAAACAATTACTAAACAGTCTAAACTTACCACCTCGAATATGCTCCAATTGCGCTCACAACCACTAGCAGAACACGTGAATCCAAGAATCTTCATAGCCAGCTTTTTTAGAACTAGATCCTTCCTGTTCGGGTTCACTCCATAAGCAGCCCACCAGTCAGCTGAGAAAAACAGTTTAAGTAGGTTAGAGTCTTAGAGATACTTTGTAGAAAAATTATTTGTAAGAATTCAGTACACAGTATACTAAAATTCATAGAAGTAGCACTCACTGGGTAATTTCATTGTCCGATGTCTTATTACGATATCCCTTGAAAATATCCCTTCACTTTTTGTGTAGAAGTCTAGCAAAGTTGAGATCTTATCCTGTTCTTCTCTATTTGGAATCATTTTTTCTAAGACATCAATAAATCCAACCATATGCATAGTGCTTCTGCTAGATCAGCAGAAGCGAATAAACAGGCTGGGTTAAGGATGTTAGCAGCTAATACAATGGGGATGACATTTAGCTGCCCCATTTTCTATCTATAATATCTAAAATTGGCTTGTAATCACGATCTCTATAGTTAAAATGGTCCATGATCTTATTTTTCGCCCACTCCATCGCATTATATATGTAGCCCATTGCAGGCTTCTCATCCCCGTCCACCAATCGCAACACAGTGACTAAGGGCTTGGATGATTTTAGTGCCTTTAACACTTGAGTCCAAAAACTTTGAGAAAGAATTGTTTGTTGAACCTGTTTCCTTTCAACCTTCTTTAACCAAGGCCCACTTGTAAAATCGGTCGACACTACAAAGCTTTTAATTTCTGATTTCTTTGCATGTAGCTTTTATAGTGTTAAAAAGGCTGTAGCGAAACGGGTGACTGCTGGACGTAGTAAGTTACCCCTAATGTGTTTTCTCATTCGACTGAGAAGAATGATGTGTTTGTACATAAAGGTCGTGATTCTTCTAGCCCTTGCAATCACATTTATAAATAATCTACCTATATCTTCTAACATAAGATCAATATAATGGGCCGCATAGGGGGTCCAAAATAAATGTCGCATCTTCTCCATAAGAAGATAACCGATTATTACATACGAGGCTACGTTATCTGTAATTACTTGTATAACATATTCCTCACATATTTCTTCAACTGCACTATCTAGTGAGTTAAACAAATATTCTCCTGTGTGTGAATGGCCCGACGTGTCCACTAACTTCAAGAACATTGTCCCAGCTGAACAATTTACTAAAAAGTTAATGAGAGACCGACTGGATCTATCGGTCCATCCATCAACCATTAGTGAACAATTATATATTTTCCATGATTCATTATATTTAGTTATGAAGGATTGTGTATATTCAACTTCAGTTTTTAGGCATGTCTCTCTCATTTCATGATATGAAGGAGGTTTAAGCCCAAGTCCAAATTGACCTATAGCCTCAACCATTACTTTAAAGCTTCTCGATTTAACGGCGTTGAAAGCAATGCCGGTTTGGTAAAACCACTTAGCAATATATTGAATTGTGGTTTTCCTATCTTTTTGCTTATACCGGTTCTCTAAAGTTGTTTGAGTCGGCCCTTTCCCTCTACCCCTTTGGTAGATCACATCCTCGGGGTGTAGGCCCATGCCCTTAAGTTATTTTCAATGGTTGTACTTGTGGTCTAGACCGTCCTGTCGAAGTAGGGGGAGTGAGACTAGCTTCATTTACATTAAGTACATTTATATCTTCATATGCATCTTGTTCCAGATATTCCTCCTCACGTAGGACACTATTGCATTTCTTTCTTGATTGTTTTTCCATATACTACACGATCTCCCTTCGAATTTCTGGAGTAATTTTATCGCATGCTTTTGCATTTGCCCCCGGTAAATGTGCAAGGTGTTGTTTGTACCTTGCAATGTCACTAGAACTCACATACCTACATAACTCACATACTATGTGAGTCTTTTCCATAGCACTACGGTAGTGCCCATACTTTCAACCCATGTCATTCAACTTGGGTTTTAAAGATGAAGATTGGGAAGAAGACATTATGATGGTGGTGTTGGTGTATGTATTATTGATTGCTACTTGCAAGTAGCCTAGTACGTACTAAAAAGTAACTACTAAGTACTAACTAGAAACTAGAAAGTAAACTACAATTAAAAAGTAAACTAAAGTAAAGTAAGAAACTAAGAAGTAAGATCTAAGAGAGTAAGTAAGAGTAAAGAGACTAAAGAGATGGGACTTGGGGGGAGGGGAGAGAGAGAGAGAGAGAGGGGGGGGGGGGGGGAGTTACACTTATATACACACTTACACACTTTACACTAGTAGTAGTATAGAAGAGGGAGAGAGATAGTTGAGTTACACACTTACACTTGTAGAAAAGGGAGAAGAAGAGGAAAAAGAAAATGAGAAAGAGAGAGAGAGAGAGTTGAGTTACACTTGCAAAAAGAGAGGGAGAGAGAGAGAGAGATTTACACAAACATAATTAAAATTATAAATCTAAAAGAGGTTCCAACTTCCAACTTTTAACTTCCAAATTCTTGTCTAAGTTGTCTTCTCTTCTCTTCACCTTTGCCCCTTGGCTTGAGTATTGATCTTGAATTCTTGTTATAAGTTGAGTACTTATAACTTGTAAGTAGTAAGTTGTAACTTGTAACTTGTAACTTGTAAGTTGAGTACTTGTAACTTGTAAGTAGTAAGTTGTAAGTTGTAAGTTGTAAGTTGTAACAACTAACAAAGTAACAAATCAATTAACAAACAAACTTTTTAAAAAAAAATGATAGAAGTTATTAGAACTTAGAAAACTTAGAACTTGGATATTATGAAATATGAAACTCTAAGTGAAAATGAGATAGAAAGAGAGAGTGATGTATGTTTGTTCCCTTGATTGAACTAGAAAGTAAAAAAGAGAGTTCAATCAATTCAATGGATGAAGATTGGAGAGTTTGGTTGTAGTTGTAGGCTCTTGAAGTCTTGAAGAGTCTCGACTCTTAAATCTTCTTGATTCTTGAATGCGGATGTATGTACTATGTATCCTTCCTTGATTGAAACTTCAATCTCAATCTTAATTCTTAATTCTTGAAAGTTGAAAGAAAGAAAAAAAATATGAAATATGGATGCAGAGGAGTGGATGTAGATTGTAGATTGCTTAGAAATATATAAGAAAGGATGTAAGAGAACAAAATAGAGAATAGAGAGAGAGAGAGAGAGAGTTTGAGCTTTTTTTGCATGTAGGAATGCTTAGAATACATTTTTATAGAGAAAAAATTCAGATTTAAAAAAAGTCAAAAAATGGTCAGAATTATAACCATTGGCCACTATGCGCTCGCATACATTGCATATGCGATCGCAATTTCTGGCGCATGTGGCATATGCAATCGCATATGTGCAGTGATCACATATGCCACTGCCCATATGCGATCTCCCCAATAGTACACACATATGCGATCGCATATGCGAATGTTCGATCGCACATGACAACACTGCCTGTAAGGCTTTATAGTGGATCCGGCCTCAAGGAGAAAATTGTCATTATACATGACTTCGTTCATGGAGGGACCATGGGGCGGTAGATCTAGACCGTTATACAGCCCTATAATGGATGGTTGATTCTTAAAAACATATCCCTGACCAGACTACTATAACCATTGGATCAGTGGCTAGCTACCAAACGGCTGGGAAGAAAGAACAACGAATGGATGAATCATATAAGGCCCGTATCCTACTCTGTACCATTCCATAGGTTCCCGCGATCCTCCCCATCGAATTCCAGCAACCTTCGACCCTTATCCAATGTTTACGCGCGATCATAAGCCAAGTCCTACAAACCAGAGTCGGCTCAACCCGAGACTTATACCCTAGCAACCGCATCGTCGCCGCGGTTCCAATGCCGTGTCTCGCATGTTGAGGTGATACCCAGGCTAGGAGATGTGGGCCCACATTCAGTTTGAGAAAACACCGCACATTTGCAAACCCAAGAAAGATTTCAAATCATGTCCCATCAATCTCATCAATCAAACCTCATGTCAAGTACACATCACTCCATCCTCAAGCAACCCCTTAAGTCAACACTCTTTTACACAAAGTACATCCATCACTCACCTTTTCACCCATCACACCCATCTCTCTCTCTCTTACACCTCTCTCTCTCTTATCTCTCTCTCTCTTATCTCTCTCTCTCTCTCATTTTTCCTCCCAAGAAACCCACGTCCATGGCTCTCCATGGGAGAAGCTTTGTGTGGCCCACTTCTATCTCCCATCTCCACCATCCAAGTTTGATCCCAACTGTTGAAATTGTTCATTTGGAGCTCTAGCATGCATTGGCGGAATAAGGAAGAAGAGATCTAAGGTGAGTGATTTATGATTTGATTTTTATGATTTTAGGGCCCTCAGATGGTGGGACCCATCTTGATGTATGTTTTGTATCTAGGAGGGGCCCATAGTGGCGGGGTCCCTCCCATTTTCACTATTCTCTCTCTTTCGCTCACTTCCTTTTTTTTCTTTTGTGGTGAAGATTATAAGGGGTGTGGCTCGCTTGATCCACACCGTACAGCCATGACGACACACCTCAATGTAGCCGTCCATCCGCTGGATCAGTTCAGATGGTGCCAGGCCCACCTGCCGCGTGCAGGGCCACTGCACCTTGATGTATTTATCCACTCTGTACGTCCATCAATGGATGTTGCTGGACCAACGTCCAGTAGCTATGGAAATCCACCATGATTCTTTTGTATTTTATCCCCACCGTCCAAACGGTGAGGGCCCTCGTGATGTGCATGTAGTACCACACCGTTCAGCCGTGGGGCCCACTCGTGATGTATGTGGTGTTATCCACACCGTCCAGTCCCTGGACGGTGGGACCCTAGCCGTAATGTATGGGTTATATACATGTCGTCAGCCCGTTTTCTGGGTGTGGGACCCACCTCACATGTGCTACAAGTGTGAGGGTGGGGCCCACCTTGTGACACGTCTTACGTATCAGGCCATCCTCGTGGACAGTGGGTCCCAGCAGCAGCGGCTGCTGGATGGACGCCAACAAGTTTTGTGATCCCATCATGATGAATGTGTTTCATCAGAACCGTCCAGCGGTTCTTTGGACCCCACCTTGATATATGTGTTGTACTCGCACCCTTCAGTAGTACGTGGGGTCCACCCTGATGTGTTTCATCCACCGTCCATTTGAGGACAGTGGAATCCACCTATACAGCTGGCGTATTAACACAGCAAGTGCTGTGGGGCCAGTATGATGTATGTGTTATATATGTACTCCGGCCGTCCATTTCTTGACGCGTGGGACCATCCCACACGTGTGACATGTGGGGTGGGACCCACCTTGATGTATGTGTGTTATATTTCACACCCTCCATTGGCCAAGAAGGTGGGACCCCAACTCAATGTATAGGTTGTATTCACACCGTCCAGATATCTGGATAGTGGAAATCCACCGTGATGCACGTGTCTCATCCGTGCTGTCTAATTGACGGACGTGGGACCACACCTGGTGTGTGATGTCCACACGTGGGACGTGGACCACACCTCAGTACACGTGTTATACACACACCATCCATCCCTTTTTCTATGAAAGGGGCGCACCATGATATGCGTGCTGTGCAGCCACGCCATCCATCCACTAGATGTGTGGACCCCACTGTGATTTATGTATTTTATCCCCACCATTCATCTGGACGGTGGGTACCACAGTGATGCGTTTATTAAATCTAAATTGTCCGTCCATTTTGCTAACGGTAGGGCCCACCTTGTTGGTATTTGTATTTGTACCGTCCATCGGTGTTATGGGGCCAGCCGTGATGTATTTGTTTCATCCACACTGTCCAGGCTATCTGGGCGGTGTTGGACATGCTTGGATGTACTAAGGTGCCCCACTGTGTTGTATGTGTTTCATCCACACCGTCTAGAATACTTGGACGGTGCTGGACAGTGTTTGGGCGGTACTGTCGACCCCACCTCAATGTATGTTTCATATCCACACCATCCAGAGTGTTTGGACGGTGCTGGACAATGTATGGAAGGTGCTATTTTACATGGGCAATGTCTGGCCAGTGCTGATTTACATGGATAATGTTTGGACGGTACTGTGGGCTCTACTGTAATGTATGTACCCACTCTGCCCATCTGGTGGGGGCCATTCGCTGCGTATGCGAGGCCCACCTGTTATATATTAGGCCCATGTGATGGGCCCACATTGGTGTACGTACTCTATATTCGCACCGTCCAAAGGCCTACTGTTGATGCGTGTACTATATATCTACACCGTTCATTTGTACGGCTCCCCGTGATGAATGTATTGTATATCTATGCCAACTATTGATGCGGCCCGATTTGATATCGATGAGGCACATTGGTGCGGCCTAAATAATGGGGCCCATGTGATGTGGCCCACTTGACATATAAGGCCCATTGTGATGTACTCAAGGCCCATGGGTGAGGCCCATTGCGATGTATTCGAGGCTCATGGGCAAGGCCCGCTGTGATGTATTCGAGGCCCATGGGCGTGGCCCATTGTGATTTGTTTGAGGCCCTTGTATGAAGCCCAACGCGACATATGAGAGGCCCATGAATGGGGCCCGATGTGATGTATGTGTGGCCATTACGTTGTGTATGAATCTCTTATGTGGGTCACTCCTTAGGAGCAATGTCGGTTAGATGTCCATATTGATGGGCAATGATGGTTAGATGACCTCATTATGACCTTCCCTTTGGCCTTATTAGGCTCATTCTTGCCAATTCTGATTATCGATTGATTCCTATTGTCATGACTGATTGATTTCGATTGACGTGACCGATTTGGCGATTTCGATTATTGATCGATTTTGATTGTCGTGACCGATTGCCGATTCCGATTATCGATAGATTCCAATTGTCATGAACGATTGCTGATTCCGATTGACGTAACCGATTGACGTTTCGATTATCGATCGATTTCGATTATCGTGACCGTTTGTCGATTTTGATTATCGATCGATTCCGATTGTCATGACTGAGCCTATTTCGATTGACGTGACCGATTTGCCGATTCTGATTATCAATCGATTCCGGTTGTCATGACCGATTGCCGATTCTGATTGACGTGACCGATTTGCCAATTCTGATTATCGATCGATTTCGATTGTCATGACTAATTGTTGATTTCGATTGACGTGATCGATTTGCCGATTTTGATTATCGATTGATTCCGATTGTCTTGATTGATTGCCGATTCCGATTGACGTAATCGATTTGCCGATTCTGATTATCAATGATTTCGATTGTCGTGACCGATTGTCGATTTCAATTGTCGATTCCGATTGTCATGATCGATTGTCGATTTCGATTGACGTGACCGATTTGCCAATTCTGATTATCGATTAATTCTGATTGTCATGACCGATTGTCAATTCTGATTGACGTGATCGATTTACTAACTCTAATTATCGATCAATTCCGATTGTCATGACCGATTGCCGATTCCGATTGACGTGACCGATTTGCTGATTCTGATTATCGATTAATTCTGATTGTCATGACCGATTGCCGATTCCGATTGACGTGAACGATTTGTTAACTTTGATTATCGATCGATTCCGATTGTCGTGACCGATTGCCGATTCCGATTGATGTGACCGATTTGCCGATTCTGATTATCGATTGATTCTTATTGTCATGACCAATTGCCGATTTCGATTGACGTGATTGATTTGCTAACTCTGATTATCGATTGATTCTGATTGTCGTGACTGATTGCCATTCTGATTGACGTGACCGATTTGTCGATTTTGATTATCGACTGATTCTGATTTGTCGAGGCCGATTCCGAGTGTCGAGGCTGATTCCAAGTGTCAATTCCGATTATTGAGGATGATTTTGTTTGTCGAGGTCGATTTTGATTGCCCAGGCCCATTGTCGAGGCTTATGTGATGAGGCCCAATGTGATGCATTTAAGGGTCAGGCGATGGAGCCCATTGTGATGTATGTTAGGCCCATGTGAAAGGCCCATCGTGATGTGTATTAAGCTCTCGAGTGAGGCCCATGGTGTTGTATATCAGGCCCTTTGTGAGGTCATGGGTCCACTATATGTTAGGCTCTATTTGGCTACTCCTTGGGGGCAATGTTGGTTAAATGTCCATATTGTCGAGACCGATTGTCAATGCCGATTGTCGGTGCCGGTTATTGGTACCGATTATGAGTATATGATAGCATAGCATCATGATACATGCCCATACGCATCATCTGTATGTTTGTTATAATATATGATTAACCATTGCATATGCTATAGTGTCGGTTGTTATGAGACTCCCTGATAGGCGGAGATTGTCTCACATGAGCGCACGATATGCGTAGGATTGATGCATGACTGGATTGTATGACTCATGCATCTTGCATTGTGTACTATGATTACTGTACGCCCTAGTGACATCAGGGCCGTAGCCTTCACAGGCATATCGTGGATGGCTAGATGGGACACTGAAAATCTGTTCTACATGGGGTGCTATAGATATCCTTAGGTGAAAGTCCCAGAACCCTCTTGGTTCCAGAGGTTGCTCCAATGTCTAGACCGAGTGGATGCATGAGCGCATGAGGGCCGTATACCGTTAGGCCGCGTCTCCTACTGTGTCGTGGTCGGTTGGAATGGGGTACGGCCTTACCTGCCCGAGAGGAGGGGGCAATGCTAGGCTGAGTCTAACCAGCTCGAGGAATGGGTCCGCTATCGACGAGTTGGGCCCGATATTGGCAGGCGGATAGTGAGGTCTTTTCCACTCACCTTGTTGCGTGCGATGGGGCGACAATCTGATTTGGAGTGTACTAGACCCCGGTGATTTCCCAGAGAGGAACTGTACTGATATGTGGACTTATTGAGTAGGAGTTGCACACTCATGCATTCCTTTCATTCACTATCCACTCGGGGCGGTGGTGCGCAACTAATTGTTGTGTACCTTCGCATGGCCACGATTTTGATTGGGCGCGCGACTAACCTGAGACCAGGAGTTTACCACATTGAGTCTATCTATCCAAATTTAGGTATGGGACTGGTTTGGATAGAAGTCCCATGTGATGGACCCCGTAGCCTGCGATACTACGTACTATCATCCCGACTTCACTCCAGCTTGGACATTTTATTCGCACCGCATATTGCATTACATCTGTAACATTTAGCATTTTGAGTTACTATATTTCTAAATTTATATGACCTAAATAAGGCTGATGGTATTAGTAACTCTTCTGAATTGCATAGTGTATTGCATCCTCGATATCTGATATTTGGTTCATTATGTTTTCGTATTACATAGCCGATTTACATTACTTTCTCAGTATATGACATTAGCTTGTTATGTCTTTTCATTACATATTCTGGATGAGGTTGATGATATATTTATGGACTTGCAGTATTTCCACTTACTCTGATATTGTATTATTTATGCCAGTAATTCTTATATTGTATGAATAAGGCATTGTGTTGAATACTTGACACTTATCTTATGCACACACTTACACCACCCTCTAAGCTTTCTATAAGCTTATGCACGATAGATGCATGCAGGTGACGATAGGATGCAATCGAGCTGGGGCAGGAGCATGCGGTAGAGCTTCTGGAGATTTTATTATATGCATGTATTTCCCTTTCAGTATTGTACTCAAATACTTATATTAGTGGATATGTGGTGATGATGTTGTTCTTATGATTTGGTTATCCATGTGGTTATGCTTCTTATGAGACAAATTCACGTTGAAAATCCTACTTATAGGATCCCAGGATCGGGACCTGGCATATGAGCGCTGAGAGTCGAGAATGGGGTACTACGGAGGTTGTTGCACCTGATTCAGCGATCGGGATTCCTGTGAATCCGATTTTCGGGTTTGTGGCGTGACAAATTAGAACGCTATTGGCTGGATGCATCCTGATCTTATGTTTATTTTTTACTCATGAGGTTGGCATAACACGTGCCAGAGTGATAGAGACTTGTGGGGTCCAGTCCAAGCTATTCATCAGCACCGTGTGGGGTCCAAGACATTCATCAGGTTTGGGCCACCCTAGAACCAAAATCAGGCCAGTTTGTTGGTAGCTGGTTTCCTGCTACCTTTGAATAGGTCGACTGTAGTCTCACTTAAAATTTTAACTTTGGTAACTTAAACAGTTGAATGGGTGACTGACTCGATTGAGTCACACTAACTTGTATCAGGTTGACTGAGTTTTTCAAGCCGACTCGACAACTCTTGTTGAGTCCTGATTGAGTCACGGATTCTACACTCAGCTTGAAATCTTGTCTAGTCGAGTTGAGTTGTCTGAGGTTTCCAACTATCATGAATTGAATAATATGACATTCCGAACCTTTACGTTAAGACGTTCTCTAAGGAGTTGTTTGGATGCCTATAAAGTCCTTAAGTTGTAAAAGAATTATAATTAATCTAATTGCAGGGATTATTTGGGTGCATGTATTTATCTATAAAGCCTTTATATATTATAAATAGATTATATCTTTTAGATGTAATATGAAACTAGATAAAAAACCATCTTTCATATCATCGGTAAAGTCTTTTCAACTAAAAAGTCGTTACACCTTTTAGAACACAATGATTAATATACACTCATGATATGTGGGGCTACCATAATGTGTATGGTACATCCAATCAGGTACTTCCAATAATGCTCTCCTATGGCTAAAAAGAAATTAAAAAAAAAAAAGCTCGTCCATTATGAAATGAACCACGCGAGGGAAAGATGGGACATTCACCATTAAAACTTCTAGATTACATTTAAGGCCCACTATGATGGGTGGAAGATAGCCAATCCATTTAGTGCGTGCATACTTTAATGCTCTCTTAGGCGCTTAAAAAAATCAAGTCTTTTTTATGTGATTTATAGATTTTGAAAGGTTCATCACCCAAGCTCTATGATGCAAACACCCGCTTTATTCATTGTAAACACTTTACAAGCTAGGCAAACACATAAATTATTTACTTGTAAATAGACTACCACTTAAAAGCCAAATGAAATAGCATCTAAATCGATTATACTTGAAACTCTTTTCAAGTGTAACATGTTTACAACTTAAAAAATTACAGGCAATCTTAAGAGTAGAATGACAAAACAAGATTTATGTAGTTAACCCCAATTAATTAGGATAAGACCTAGGCAATGATGGAAGCAGATTGTGTTTTGCCATCCAACATGTTCATAAGGTCATAAAAACCTTGATGAAGGGAAAAAACCAATATCAGCTTGATGTCCACCCCCCCCCCCCCTAAAGAAGTTTTCAATGACGGGTGTTCAATCCTCATTGCTTTTTGTGGTGTGGTCCACTTGAGCTTTGGATCCGTCTCATTTTAGGTTCAGGCCTTAAAATAAATCACACCAATTGAATGGACAGTTTGAATATAACAAATATATCATGGTTGGCCGCATAGAACTTGGTGACGTTAACTCATAAGCATCCTTGTCCTCACTACTTTCCGTGGCGTGGTTTAACTAAGCTTTGGATCTCCTCATTTTTAGGCTTATGCCCTAAAATAATCTCGCCAACGGTGTGGATATAACACACAAACCATGGTTGGCCCTATAGAACTTAGTGACATCAACACATCATTGAGGTTGGTGATGTGTGGCTCACCATGCAATCCACTTCCGAAGATGATAATGAACAGCTAATACATCAAATTTAGTTGTTAAAATATTGAGTCAAGTTAAATAAAGACTCGGTACAATCTAGTAATTGACCAGACCTAGTTATTAAGTTGACTTTTCGAGTTTTGAAAATATGAACTGAACTACTGGAACAAATTGACAATAATGATGTGAAGAAGTTAATCAAGGTAGAGTGGGAAGAATAAGGTGACACGACAATATAATTCATGTTGTCTTTGCATAATAGATTCCACCTAGCCTATTGCGTATAGAGTAACTCAGCAAGTTGCAGCATACTGAGTAAACTCTATGGGGTCCACCATGATGTATGTGACTTATCCACGTTGTCTATGAGCCCAAAATTGAAGTATATCCAAAGCTTAAGTGGACCACACCACAAGAAATAGTGGGAATTGAATGCCTATTATTGAAAGCTTCTTGGGAGCTACAAAAGTTTTGGATCAAGCTGATATATATGTTTTTCCTTCATTCGTGTATGTGTGACCTTATGAACACGTTAGATGGCAAACAAACATCACTCGCTCAAATAATCATAGAATTTCTCAAAATGAAGAAAATAAAGCCCTAAAACTGAAACCCTAGCTGACATGAGAGAGAGAGAGAGAGAGAGAGAGAGAGAGAGAGACCTTAAAGTTAAGGGATGGATTGAATATCATAGAAGAGACAGAGGGTGGCTTTAGACTCCGCGACGAATGGAATGAACTTGAGGATGTTATGAAGGCCGCGGACTCTGAGGAATGAGAATTCGGCCATTGCATCTCGGAGGCCTGTTCGAAAGGCCAACATCACCCCCTGTGGAGAGAGAGAGAGAGAGAGAGAGAGGCTTGGGTTGAGGACTTGGAGGTGAGAGAGATGGAGATGGGAGGCAGGAGGTTTCAAGATGGTGGATGTCATTATCCCCCCTGTTTCCTGTGGTGTGGTCCACTCGAGCTTTGGATATGCTTCAATTTTGGGCTCATGTCTTAAAATGAGCTGGTAAACAGATGGAGATCATGGATAAGACACATACATCATGGTGGGTCCCATAATTTACTCAGTAAACTACCCAAATACAATTTCCCTTCTCAGTTGTACTCTCTCATGAACTTCCATGTATATTTTAGGCTGCAGTTGGCTCATGGCCATTTCCGTAGCAAAGAAAAATAATTTGTGATTTGGAATCCCTACTCACAGTTGAATTTCCAAAAATCATGAAATGGAATTCTTGTGTTGTGTTGGGAAATTTCTAGGTATACTGGTACGCACAATTCTCTATGGGTATCATTTCATGATAAAATAGGAAGCTCTGCTGAGAGTAGAAATCTCAAAATCATTTTTTCCTCATGCCCGATGCCAAATGCAGACATAACTAAGAAACTAATTTCTACTATCAAATGCAACAAATAGTGACCAATGTCATGGCTACTCACAAGAGTAGGATTACAAATCCTAATTCTCCCCACACATGACAATGTGGAGTGTGTGTGATATCCAATTTCTCCATAGTGGTAGCCCCAAAAGGAAAAAAGGGTTGAGGATTTAAAGCTCTGATACCATGAAAGTCAATAAAAAAAAAATGATAGACTACCTTTTGTATTACAAGGTTCCACAAACCTTCTTTACTTAATTTAATTGAAAACAAGACAATAAATAAATAAATAAATGATGAGAAATCATCCCAAATACAAAAATAATCCCCCTCTAACAGGGAGAAGAAATAAAATTTTAAAGCAATAATAATAATGAGCCGCCCTGCAAGAAGCATTCCAATCGCATCAGATTTTGAAGGTTGCATCCCCTCTTAAATCAGGATTACACATGACACATCACTGAGGGAGCCAACACTTGGTATGATACAAAGTTGATTTAAAAAAAAATTATAAAATGATATTGCGGGAACAGTAAAAGTGTAACGTGGTTCTTCACATCACTACAGGCTCTAGACGCATGTCGCATGGCCCAAAATCAGATTGGTCCATGCATTAGGTGGTATGTACACGCATGAAAAGAAAACTAGTGGATTAAAAAAAAATTACAACAATTTGTATTTTCGTCCACCCCCTAATGGCAATAACTCATTAAAAAGGTTTTGGAAGGCTCTAAAACAAGCAGCAACTCATCGAAATTCAATCATTATCAATGGCACAAAAAAGGCTTTGAAAGGAACCTTAAACCTTTTACAACAAGGGAAAAACTACAACTCTGCATAAATACGCAGATTTGAGGCCGAGGCAAACATGTCATCAGATATCACTACACAATATGGCTCTCTAACAACATCCAACCTAATAATCTGAAACAAATACCAGCACGCTAGTATACTATGTGAAACCAAGCGACCATACTGAAATGCAGGCAGTTATAAAGAGTGTCCACCAGGCATGAAGTGTCCATGTAAGGAAGTGGACAGTGATGTGCGGAGGTCGACAGGAAACCTGCACTCTCCAACTGAAGGATCAACAGTGGTGATCAGAGCCAACCCACCAAAGTCACAGCTATCTGCCCATTGGTCATGCTGCTGATAGTAACTATTAAAGGCATATGATACATTCCCAGGCCAATCGATGGTGTAACTAGAGCCTTCGGGAGATAAGATGGTATAGTTAGCAACGGAGCATGCCTCAATAGCATTGGCCGAGGCATTTGACAAGTCCTTGTTGTTGTCCACCACACACCATTTGGATGCAAGGTATTCTACATTCTGAGCATTCGTGAGATCTCTCGAACCTTGGCCTAAATCCACATGGTACTTGGCTTGACCATTGAAAGTGAATATGCCCCAATGTCTCTTAAAGTTTCCATTGGCTATGCTTCTTCGATCTTCTTCTAAGAGGCTAAAAATGTATGTATCAATCGGTGGTCTTCGAGGCCTGAGTGGTGTCCTGGCTTTGCTCTATAAATGGCTCATTAGGCCTTTCAAGAAGGTCTGAGCAACAACAGATGAAGCATTCATTGCTCCATCTGTGGGCCATCCTATTTGCCCGACAATGATATCCATGTTAGCAAATCCAACCCTCGACAAAGATGCAATCAGGGCGTCAATGCTTGCGTTAAAGCTATTTTTGTATGTGTTATGACCATCTGTCAGTGGATGTGCAGTAGGGCGAAAGAGGGCATAGCCTATGGAGAAGTTCTTATTGTGGCTAAGACTCAAGAAAGGGTAGATATTGATAACGAAAGGGGATTTGTGCTTGCTGAGGAATGAGAGGAGTAGGGTCATGGTTTTATTGAGATCGGGCCTGAAGTGCCCTTTCGATGGCAGGGTAGAATTTGAAAGATAAATGTCGGAATTGCAAGGGATGACCACTTTCACCTTGTTTGATAATTTGGCTCCAATCAAAGCCAACTGGATATTTATTGCTGTGCCAATGATAAAGGGCTTGAACTGTTCTCCATAGCTTTGGAGTAATGGTTCATCTCCAATAGCAATATACCTGTAAATTGTTCTGTTAGTAGAAGATACATAGATTTCAAAATATAATAGCCATTATCATTTATTAACATGGAAAATGAAACGAATATTAGCATCCTTGTCTTGTGTGACGGAAAAGAAAAACTATGTATCTAGGAGAAGCCATATCCACTAATCAAGTGGACCACATTGCATGATGTTATTTATCATGGCCAGACATTGTTTTCAAAGGTGTGGCCCATCTGATGGATATGACTAATTTTTTCAGTGATCCTCCTGGTGACGGGTTGGATTTCACATTCGCTATCATTATTATTATTATTATTATTTAAGGATGACAATTTATTTCACATGCACTTAACATTGGAACTTATCCAGTGGGTGGACCATTCCTTGTGGTCCAACCAGTTCAACTTGAAGACTATATCTAATACAATTAAGTGATTCTCTCTTCTACTTTTAAGGAATAATCAGGCTTTGATGCATCAGGACGTGTATAATGTTCTCAAGAGATCAGCCCAAACGCCATAAAAGTGGGGTCAGGGGTTCATTTATTCAAACAATTGATATGATGAGGCCCACCACGGTAGGCGGATACCCCAAAATATCTCTCGCATTGGAATTTAACCCTCCGATCAATTTGTGTCTTAAAGTTGACAGTCAAGAAAAGTAAAAATAAACCAAGTACCGTAAAAAAAAAAAACAAAAGAGAGTTTTGGGTAATCTCCTGTTCATAGCGGTCCATCAGGTCAATGCGTTGGATCACCTAACAACTAGCCCCACCAGTATGAACAATACTGATGTGTCAGGGATCTATAACTTCTATCTGATTTTTAGTTATGTCCTTAATTCAAGCTTATTCCATAACCAATACAACTTGATGAAAATATAATAACAGAGAGAGATGCCTAACGTGTTGAGTCTATGGTTTGGTGATCAGACCATCGACTGACGCCATCATGAATGGGTGATGCACAAGAAGCACCTTGACTGGAATATCCTAGCCTCTGTCCCTGTAGCCTATGAATAGAAAGCAAAGAAACAATACAGCAACAATCCACATTCACTGGAGAAAAGGCCCAAGACTGATGGGATAGGAACTTCCGATCTAGTAAATTTTTTTAGGGGATCCCCAATCCAAGGTGGGTCCATCAGATCAATGTTCTCATCGCCAAACTAAGGGCTCAACATGTTTGAAATTGGGAGCCTCGACAAACTGTAAATTAGATACCGTTCAGGACCCAATAATTCCTCTGAATGGAAAGGGATATCACAGCTACCAACCACACAATGTCTGGCTGGGCTAGGAGAAAAGGCCAAAGATTGAAAGGATAGGAACTTCCAATCAAGTAAAATTATTTATTTATTCATTTATTTTTATTTTTATTTTTATTATTATTATTTTTGGGGGCGGGGGGGTTGGGATACCCAATCCAAGTTGGGTTCATCAGATCAATGTTCTCATCGCTAAACTATGGGCTCAACATGTTTGAAATTGGGAGCCTCAACAAACTGTAAATTAGATACTGTTCAGGACCCTATGATTACTCTGAATGGAAAGGGATATCACAACTACCAACCACACAATGTCTGGCTGGACTAGAGGAAAAAGTAGGGTTCCACTTAGCATGTGGTTGTACACGCATGTGTTGCATGCAAGAATGCAACCCATGTTATATGTCCATTTTCCGTTAGTTCCATCCATTTTACGTTAGTTTTGTCACTCAAGGGTTAGGATTCATACTAATAGTGTCATGCCCCGAAATTTAGTACCCGAGTTGGCCAGACCCAACTCCGAATTTCAGGTCATAATTAAATTTCAATCATTAACAACCATAATTTAATAAAAATTTCACTACAAACCAAACATTCATTTAACACAAAGTTTAATTACAACAGTCTGAACTTACTTTTGAGTTTTCCACTATACATTTTTTCCATCAGGTACAAATAAAAAGGTAACTAAAACTAGAGGGACGGCTAGATCTTCGCTCCACTACCCTTGATTAAACTCTGAGCCCTGACATACTGTTAATGTGGGTGTAAGCATAACAGCTTGTAAGATCATATTCAACTCAAATATTAGATTCTAGAATTATATTAAATGTGCAAATAATGAAAATACTTTGTTTAAAGTTCAAAACATGAATCTTAAAGATGACATGAATGCAATATTGGAATCGTAAAGATGCTCTGAATGTCAAACTTTCCATTAATTTCATAAATAACAAAATTAAATAACCAACATGTCTTATAAAAACATACCAAAGTGGATGGTCACGTTACATTAATGCCCCCACACCGATACCTCATGACGAGGGGACCCATTTATACGTTAGCTAGTTAGACTATTGCTCTAGTTGTACCCCTTGACGTATGTCCAAAATTATACTCATATGCCATACACAAAGGAGACTTTGAAGGATTCAACGGGTTATAGGGTATTTCACTCAAGGGACACAATTTTCATACAATAATGCAGGTTCTATACAAAATTTGAAGAAATTCACTGTGGTTAAAACAATCCATGAAATTTGCTAAAATATCAAGTTGTTTTGTATAATAGTGCTGAAGTTTTTCATAAACACTCCTTGACAATATTGAAATACCATTCTTGTCCCAAAAATCCGATTTTTAAACTTATTTAATTATTCGTGGATATAAATGGATTATTTTATTCTAAATTCCGATTTCCATTTAATAATTTATAGAAAATGTTTATCTTCACTTTGTATTTAAATATTTTTATTTATTTATTTTACTAGAGTTGCATTAATGTAAAATTTAAAAGTTTTAATTTAATATCATATTTAAAATTCCAAGCTAAATACTTTGATTAACTACTAAATCAAAGTTTATACTAATCATTAAGCTAGTAAGTAGGGCAATTGTGTCCATTGGATGAAAGACTCTAAAACCCGTTAGATCTTTTGAAGTCTCCTTTGTGTATGGCATGTGAGTACAATTGTGTTTGCGGACATACCTCATGAGTTCAACTGGAGCAGTAGTCTGACCAATTAACGTGTAAATGGGTACCTCACTATCACGCCCTAGACTCGGTAACTGAACTTACAAAGAACTCGATAGCCGGTTCTGGCCACAATAGCTTCCATAGTACTCCACTCTCGGCTCCTGAGACAGGTTCCGATCTTGTGATCCTACAAGGCGGATTTTTATAACCATATATCCATTCCAATATGAGTATACCCAAGATCATAGCAAGTATATTTGAGAAATAACAAAGACACACATCATAAAATTCACTATAAATTTGAGCTTTAATACAATGCTAAAAAGAAATACATCTGATGACAAAAGAAGAAGGAATGCGATCTACAATACCGAGGTCCTCGGCTCAACCCATATCCAAGCTTTGCCGCTATGACGCCGACCTAGGATCTCCTGCATGCATCAATCGTGCATAAGCTTATAGAAAGCTTAGAGGGTGGTGAAAGTGTATGACAATGGTGCGCAGAAGAATAATAAGGGATGCAGAAGGGAAACATGATCAATGCTAATATCACTAGCCTTACTAAGGCTAACCCACGAATGCAGGAAGCCATACCAAGGCTATGCAATGTAATAAGTACTGGGCGCCATACCAAGACGATGTAATATAAGGCTGATATAGCTGATCAAATGAAATGCGAAGTGAAGCCAATGCTCATAACCAATCCACATATCCAATACAGTTCCATCATAAGGGATATCATCAGGGTTTAATGCACTATAGGATGACTGCCGCTCTTAAGACCGCACAGTCAACGAGCGTAAGAGACCACAATACCCGCCTATGGACAGCCAATCACCAGCAAGACTCGACGGTAGCGGATCCACTCACGAGTTGGTCAGACTCAGCCTAGTAATGCCCACTCATTCAGGTGGATAAGCCACATCCCATCTCAACCGACTTCACGACAGTGGGAGATGCGGCCTAACGATGTAAGGCACTGACACTCATGATTTTCACTCGGTCATGGCATTGAGGCATTCTTTAGGTACCTTGAAGGTTTATGGGCTTTCACCCAAGGATATCCTATGCACCCCAAATGCTCTAACGATGTAAGGCACCGACACTCATGATTTCCACTCGGTCACGGCGTTGAGGCATTCTCTAGGTACCTTGAAGGTTTAGGGGCTTTCACCCAAGGATATCCTATGCAACCCAAATGCTCAAATAATATATTTTCGATGTCCACATACGACCGTCCACGAATACCCCTATGGAGGCAAGGCCCTGATGAAGCAAGGGCAATAATATCCATGAGATGTGATGCCAAATGTATGAATCATGCATACCAATGATGTACTAGCTCCAAGCACTCGATGTGCACAAGAGGGAAAACTCCATCCCTCCATCATATCAACCCAATGACCACATACACAATGTAATCCAATCACACCATGATGTATATGGGTCATGAGGGTGCGCCATACGACGATGAAGACATAGAACATACTCTTTATTCCCAAAGGGGGAAAACAAGTCTAGATATTTAGACAGGATTACTAAGGGGTCATCTTCTAGTGGGGGCCCAATACTTTGGGGTAGCCCATAAACTAAGAAGGGCCATATAAGCCTAAAGGAATAAGCGGTCCTATCAAGGGTCCAAGGTAGGCCTTCAACCACCTATAACAACCCCATGGGCCTCCCTTAGGGTCACCAAGGAGGACATCTAACCTCAACTGGGTCCCAAAAGGCAGCCCGCTACTATTCGAATATGAAGCAAGGCCTAGGGCCTAAGGTAGTCAATGGCCTAGTGGGATATACTCAAAGTCCAACTTATAGGCAGTATGGTAGGCCCTCATGCAAGGTTTGGGCCCAACCATAAAGGTCACAAATCCACATATTGTGGTGGGCCTAGTGGGCAACCCGGTAATCCAACCATGTGGGCAATTTCTATGCTTTATCCAAGTGAGTTGGGCCTCACAGCTTGGCCCAAGTACAAGGTTATTTTGGTGGGCAACCAAGGGCCCAACTACTTGCACATTATGGCCCACAAACCCATCACAATAAGTAGTGAGATACAGGCCCAAAGGTTAAGGGACCTAACTAGAAGATTCCAAGATAAATGGGCCTACAAAGTCTAACCAAAACTATAAACATAAATCCAAAATAAAATCCAATTGAGGTGGGCCTCCAAGTGTGCACAAATGAAGCCTAAATGCACCTCAGAAAATGGTAAGCTTATGTGTGTAATTCATCCTTAAATCTAGTGGGTCATGCTTGAAAAGGCCTAGCTATATGTCCTAGAGGGGGGGTGAATAGGACAATGCCAAATAAAACTTATAACGGCGGAATTAAAAAGAATATGATAGCCAAAATAAATCACAATGCAAGAAAGTAAAATAACTTCAAAATTCAGATCTTGAGAGGTTGATACAAATGTTGTTCTAAGGACAACCTTACACCAAAAACCAGAGTTTATGGTAGGACAACCTTATTTCTAGAAAGATCTTTGTATCAAATCTCAAACCAAAGAGGAATACAGAAATAAATACAAACTGAATTGAAATAAATTGTAATCACAAATGTATTGTTCTAGGGACAGCCATACACCATAAAAATGGTAGGGCAACCTTGCTAGAACAACTTTTAAAGGAAATTGAATATCAAGCTGATAAAGGAATAGCAGAAAATAAATTCTAAACTATTACAAAATTCTCACAATGCTTGAATTAAATGATTACAACATTCACCACCATACATACATCCCACAAAAGAATAATTAAAGATCAGAAGTATAAATCATTCAACCACAAAACAAGGGATTATAGTGGTTCTTTGTGTGTTCACCAACTGTTAA
Source organism: Magnolia sinica (assembly GCF_029962835.1). Taxonomy (NCBI): domain Eukaryota; kingdom Viridiplantae; phylum Streptophyta; class Magnoliopsida; order Magnoliales; family Magnoliaceae; genus Magnolia; species Magnolia sinica. Next base: position 53,555,274 of record NC_080590.1, read on the forward strand.
ACAACTACCACAGAATGCTACTCCACTCTTAATATCCTCACACAGGGATATTAGCGTTCACTAACAAAATAGGTTTTCCCGGTTCACCCAAAACCTTTACAATTGTGTCTTTGTCGTGGGCTTACACAATTAAAAACCCCATTCGAGTTTTCTGGCTCTCCTCGGATAACCAATACAACAAGATTTTTCGCAAATCTTGAAAGAAACCAAAACAGAAAGGAATTTACAATTAAATGTAAAATACGATTATCTCCTTCGTTGTAGCATCCTAGAACTAAGTCGAGTAGATGATTGAATGTCTAAGTTCAATGTCCAAGACTCAATTACAATGGTTCTAATTCTAATAGATTTTAAATTAAACCAAATAGGGCTTGCCTTAATTGATTTTGATTCCAAAGAAAGGCAATAACAATTCCTCTTATCAAATTAGATTGGAATAGCAGAAACAAAATCAATAAAATAAAGCTCAAAAAAGAGAATATTAAATAAGCACACTTAGCTTAGATGGAGCACAGAATTATCTCTCAGAAGTTCGACGAAGATTGGCTTGAATGGATTAATTAATTCGATGATTTCTTCTGAGATTCGTGCACTCTTTATAGGTGAGCAGATCGTGTCTTCGACTCCAGGGAGCTCTTCGACTAGTCGAAGCAATATGAATATTTGAAAAATCGGCGCGATAAGCTTTGGCCAGTTCTATGGTGGTTGAAGGTCTTCTTCGATGGTCGTAGGTCACCTTCGATCGTCAAAGGTCTCCTTCGATCGTCAAGAACACGAAAAACATCTGGTTTTGAGTCGAAGATTTTTGGTAGTCGAAGATGCGATCGACACTGTTCCTTGGTGGTCGAAGCATTCTGGACTAGTCGAAGCCTAACAGATTTTATCCGAAATTTATAACAAACTCACGACTGATCGAGGAATTTCTTAGACTGGTCGAAGCAACTCTAGGACTAGTCGAAGAAGGCCTAGGACTAGTCGAAGAACAGACCAAACTTATGTAAAATAAACATTCGATTTATGTATCCAAAGTGACCTACTTCTAAGGTCAACCTAAGGTCAGTCAAACCTCAACCATGAAGTAAGGACATTGAAACATCAGGAACTAGTGACCTTGAAGTATGAGCCTTGAAGACTTGATGTAGTTCAATCTTGAAATCTTGATGTAGCTCAATATCTTGAGTTCTTTACAAACTGCCTTGTACTCTTCTTGAAGTCTTGCAGCTTGAGTCTTGTCTTGTGAGCAGTTCTTGCATTCAAGATTGATCCTTATACTTGTGAGCTTTGCTTGTTGTGAGCTTAGCTTGTTCATGAATGTTGATCCTTGAGAGAGCTTCATGTATGCAAGTTATATATAATAGTGATTTTGGTACCACAAGTTTGACAACAGACAGGGATATAAACTATAGCACTTACAATCTCCCCCTTTGTCAAATTAGTGACAAAACACATAACCAAGATAAACATAAAGTAAAACAACTGGTTAAAGAGTTATGAACCAGGTTATATAAACTGGCTTACCTGCAAATCAATATTCAATATTCAACATTCAACATTCAACCTGTTTCATTCAACTAGTTCAAACATACTCCCCCTGAGTAACATAACCAATGCTACTCCTCTCACAATTACATCGTTAAGAACAAACCATTTTCCCCCTTTTTGTCACAATATGACAAAGGAAACAACAATAAAGGAGAACTAAATAAAGGGATATATGAGAGTAAACATGATGAGTTATAAGAGTATAGCAAAACAGTGATAAAGATACCCAGTATAGCTTCACATAGAATAAATATCCAGCATAAAACAAAGATAGTATTCAACTCAAAATCAGTCAACCAAGTGCTAAGTTATAAAGTTATTACAGACTAGAAGTCTCATATAAACTAGTCAGAACCAGAACCAGATGACGGAGCAGGAATAGAGGGATCAAGTTGGTGCATGCCTTTGTTCAATCGCCTAAGATATTTACGCATGTACTTGAATTGTAAATCATGAGCAACAGACATGTTTTCCATCTTTACATTTATATTCTCAACTTTATCCTCTAATGCACTCAGACGAGCATCAACATCAGATGGTTCAAAATCTGGATCATTTGTTGAGTCAGAATTCAGTTCCTCAAAAATGTCATCCATATTAATGTCATCACCAGCTTCTTCATGACCACCACCACCACCACCACCACCTTCTTCAGGAAGTAGATCCAGCTTCATCTTATTGATATTAGTATTGTTGAAGATTAGATGATGAATTGGTCCCTCATCAACCGGCATATCGACTAACATATGTGTAGCCAATACAGTCATTAAATAGGCAAAAGGAATGTCACTATGACCAGGATAAAGTCTAAACTGAAGAATGAAATGACAGATTAAGGATGATAAACAAATCTGAGTACCATTGGAAATAACATGGATAACACGAACCATAAACGAAGTCAAGTCAGTTTTATTACCCGAACGAGGATACAGATTAGACATAAAGATTTTGTGGAGAATTCTGTATTTGGGTAACAAATACCTTGCGGGAAGCGCATTCCCTTTTTGTGTCCATTGAACATCCATGTTGCACAAGTCTCTAGTGAGCATGCGTTTTTCAGACATTGAGGGTTTATCAGTTAAGTTATGGATAGGAATACCCTCATCATTCACAGGAATGTCCATAAGGGCTGAAATTAAATGACGATCAATGTCAAAAGGCCCTTCTTTAGTAGATATTTTAAAAGTTAAATTATCCTGTGAGAAAGCACTAATACATGTAAACATGGATTGAGCAATGGACCAGTATGCAGGCCCACCCCAATGTAATAAGTTAACCCAACCTACAGCTTCAAGCATAGGAAGGATGTCAAAAGGTGCAATATGATTAACATCAACAGGATGTTCAACAATAACATTACGTAATCTAATGTCCCTAACATAAGATGGATCATCATTGGGAACAAGAAGATGACGCTTAGAGATAATGGTCGATCTGGAAGAAGAAGAAGGACCACGGGAAGTAGTTTTTCTACCTCTAAAAGCCATTTGCAACAAGGATATCAAGGAAATAAGAAGTTGTAAAGGATTGAGAAGTGGGTTTACACGAAACATATTTTTCAAAATCCAAACCCCAAATCTCAATGAAATCCAAAATACAAAGCTTAAAGCTTGAAAAGTAAACAATCTAAACACAAATCTGCAAGAAAAACGTGATTTGGAACACTAACCTTGAAGAACATGAAGGATGGGTTTGACAAGTCGAAGCACAGCTCCTTAGAGGAGAAAAACGAAATGAGGAAGAAAGCAAAAATCCCCAAATTTTAAGTGATTCCGGAGTTCTACGACTGGTCGTGGATATCTGCGACCGGTCGAATGTCACACCCCGAACTCGAAAACCGGGCTCACAAAATTCCCGATCGCCGAATCCGGCGCCGACAGCCTCCGTAGAACCCCATTTTCGGATCCCAGCACCCATTCACCAGATTCCGATCCTGGGATACTACAAGGAGGATTTCAAATCATCAGTCTGATTCATAATGAGCATAACAAAAGCATAACCCATAAATAATAACCACAAGAACACCACCACAAAATCCACTATGATCAAAAACTTTTTAGTACAATGCGACAGAAAGGGAAAATACAATGTAGTAAAAGAAACAAAACTCCAAAAGCTCGGCTGCACGCTCCAACTACAGCGAGACTATGGCCGCGACTGCGTCCTAGCGTCACCTGCAAGCATCAATCGTGCATAAGCTTATAGAAAGCTTAGAGCGTGGTGTAAGTATGTGCGCAATATAAGCGTGCTCAAAATGCAAGGTAAGAGTAATGCGGAATCATGACGATGAGTACATGAATGCAATCAGCCGTACCAAGGCTATGCGGTGCAATATATGAATGCTATCGGCCATAATACGGCCATGCGATGCGAGATGCAACTCAAGCATGCCAATCCTCATCATGTATCAGTACAGTTCTCATTCTGGATAATCACCGGGGTTCAATACACTCTAAATGGCACTGTCACTCTCCTAGCCGCATAGTCCAAGTGAGCGTAAGAAACCTCACTATCCGCCTGGCCAATAGTCTGCCAATACCTATCCGGCACGTCGATAGCGGACCCATTCGCGAGCTGGTCAAACTCAGCCTAGTATTGCCCCTACCCTCGGGCGAGTAAGGCCACACTCCTTTCCAACCGACCACGACACAGTGGGAGACGCGGCCTCTTGGTATTCGGCCCTCATGCGCTCATATATCCACTCGGTCTCGATGTTGGAGTCATCCTCTGGTACCATCGGGTTTAGGAATTTTCACCCAGGGACATCTATGGCGCCCGTATGCTAGAACCAAACATTTTCGGTATCCAACCCAGCCATCCACGATGTGTCTGTGGAGGCTATGGCCCTGATGTCGCTAGGGCATATAGTAACTACAATCACACAAATGCAAGTGCATGAGTCACATTATCAGTCATGCAACAGTCCTGTATGTACCATGCACTTATATGGGGCAACTCCGCCTATCAGGGAGCCCATAAACAGTCTGCCCAAAGGCATATGCTATGATCGGTCACTCCTCACATCAGGCATACATATGATGCGAATGATCATGAATCATGGATCTATACTAAACATGTTATGTGGTAATGGGCTCTATTCAAAAGGAAGATGGGCCTGAACGGCCTATATGCTACAGGCATGGGCCTATTAATGGACCTTAGGGAGAATCGTAATGCGGACATTTAACCAACATTATCCTCACAATGTGGACATCAAACCAACATTGCTCCCAAGGGATGGCCTTCCAAGAATCACACATTTCAATGGGCCTTTTGTACATCTTATTGGGCCTTGACCCATGGGCCTCTAATACATCAAATGGCCTCATACATGGGTCTTACATATATCAGGGTGGGCCTCAATGACGGGCCACAATTGCATCAACATGGGCCTAGTCACACGGGCCTTGCATACATCACAGAGGGCTTATGCAATTTAAGGTGGGCCTCACTGATGGGCCTAAAAAAAATAATTTTCAAGATGATTGAATGATTTAGATGAAACACACGTATCATGGTGGGGCCCACACTAAAGGAGGGTGTGGATTATCATACATATATAAGTGGGTCCCATGTGGGGCCTACCATAATGTTTATTTCCCATCCAACCCATTGATAAGGTCACTCAAACTTGGGGCCACAATAATGTTTATTTTCCACCCCAACCTGGCCCACTGAAATGTTTATTTTCTAACCAACCTGGGCCCATTGTAATGTTTATTTGCCATCCAATTCCTCATAAGGTCACTTGGGCCAGGTAAGGCCCACTGTAATATTTATTTTCTACCCGACCTTTTGATAAGGTCACACGTGACCTGGGCCCACATTAATGCATATTTACCACACAACCCGTTGGTCACGTGCACCTGGGGTAGGGCCCACTTGAATGGGCCCACTGTAATATTTATTTATTTTTTTTTATCTAACCTGTTGACGAGGTCGCGTGGGCAGAGGGAGCCCACCGTGATGCCCTCCTGTTGATAAGGTCACTAGACCTTGGGAAAATTGGGGCCCACCGAAATGTGGTTCACAAATCCAGCCCATTCATTGTGTGTGTCCCACAATTTTAAGGGTCCAGATCAAGTTTCATTTACATCCAAAACTCAGGTAGGCCCCACCAACGATTTTATATGTTTTAGGCATGTCTTCACATGATTTTAGATGGTATGGCCCACTTGAGTTCCGTTTTTGGCTGAGTTTTTGGATGGATGGCTGGTCTGAGGGGACCCATCAAATGCATGGTGCTGATGGCCGAGAAACATCAACGTGGGGCCCATAGTTGGGCCGTGAGGGCCTGCTCGGTCCGTCCGCCCGCCCTCTGACAGCAGCAGCATCTGCTGCTGCCTCTTATTCCATTTTTTTTGAAAAAACCAGTGATTTGATGGTTTTTGATAGATGGGGCCCACCACAGACGAATCCATCCCAGCCATTGGTCCCTGTGGCTCGATACAAACCCATAGAGTCCAATATTGGGCTGTTTCAGATATACAGGAGCATTAGGGAGTAAATCAAAGGTAGAAAACTTGTTTCCTATGGTATGGCCCGCTAAGGAAGGGGATCAACTTCATTTTTCGGCTCAACGCCTAAAATGAGATGGGGAACAAAATAGACGGCTTGGATTTTATATATACATCAAGGTGGGACCTGCATGAGTGGCCCACCACTCCCTCCTCTAGGCTAGCTCGTTAGTACAGCCCATGCCAGCCAACGTTCAGCGTCCAGGGACGCTGGACGGCATTCATAAACATGATATTGTGGTGGGTCCCACGTAAATGTGGCCCACCAACATATATACATATAATATGTACATAATATATTTTATATATATATATATACACATAATACAGATTATATTATATATATATATATTATAAAATATAACATGTATATAAACAAAAAAAAAAGATGCATTGGGCCCATCCAAACAGTGGATGGTGTGGATCATCACCTGTAATAGAGTGGGCCACACCGTCTGATGTAGATGGACGGGGTAGATGTAACACATATTAGTGGGATCCACACCATCACAACAAGAGAGGGAGAGAGAGAGAGAGAGAGAAATATACGGTGAGATAAAGAGGAGGGACCCCCGCCACTATGGGCCCTCCATTGATACATCACATACATTAAAATGGGTCCCACCAACAAGTGGGTCCTAAAATTTAAAATAATGACAAATCACCCACCTTATCTTCCTTTTCCTTGCTCCCTTGGACTCCTTAGCTCCTTACCTTCACTTTTAATGGAGATTGATGAAAGATGAATGGTTGAGATTGGAGATGAGAGGGTGGGCCACACTTGAAGTTGAGAGAGTGTGTTGGCTGGGTGAAATTTCTCATGGGATTTGGAAAAATTGCTAGAGAATGAGAGGGAGAGATAGAAATAATGGATGGAGGGATGGGTGGAGTGATGGTTGTAAGAAAGGAGTGATGAGAGGTATGGTTTAGTTTGAAATTGGTGGAGAAGAGAGATGGTTGTGGTTGAAAATGAGAAAAAGAGGAATGGTGAGGTGGAAAGATGGTGGACTTTTGGAAAAAGAGGGAATGGGTGTAGTACTTGATGTATGGGATGCATTTATGGTTAATTGATGGGACTAATTGTGTAGAGATTCCCTCAAAATCTGTAACGCGTGGTGTTTCTTCGGAATAAACGCAGATCGGCATCTTCTTGCCTGGGTATCGGTTCGATGCGCAAGTCACGGCGTTGGAATCGCGGCGACGACGCGATCGCCAAGACATAAGTTTCGGCTCGAGCCGACGTCGGTGTGCGGGACCTAGCTTAAGATCGCGCGCAAACGTCGGATATGGTGCGAAGGTTGCGAAAATTTGACCGGAAGAACCGCGGAAGCCAACGGAATGGTACGGATTAGGACACGGGTCTTACATCGAAGGTCGACTGGTCGAGTATACTCACGACTGGTCGAAGAATGACTAAAAATTCATATTTCTTACAAATTATACAAAAATTAGAATTCAATCTAGCAAATGTATACACTATAATACAAGTAGGCATAAATAATCATTTTAAAATGTAAATGCCAAGATCAAATTTCATCTTTTTGAACCTGCTTTTATCAAGAGGTTTTGTGAAAATGTCAGCTCGTTGATCTTCGGTAGGAATATATTCTAGAGATATAACTTTTTCTTCTACTAATTCCCTTATATAATGAAATCTAATGTCAATGTGCTTAGTACGAGAATGCTGAATAGGATTTTTTGAAATATTTATCGCACTAGAATTATCACAATGTAATAACATAGAATCCTGTTTAATTTCATAATCACTTAGCATTCGTTGCATCCAAACAAGCTGTGTACATGCATTAGCAGCTGCGATATACTCAGCTTCAGCTGTTGAAAGTGATATAGAATTTTGTTTCTTACTAAACTAGGAAACTAGACAATTTTCAATGTAAAAACAATCACCACTGGTTGATTTTCTATCATCTAGATTACTAGCCTAGTCAGCATCCGAGTACCCAGCTAATTAGACACTGGTCTCGTGAGGATACCAGAGACCGAGATTTACAGTACTTGCGACATATCTAATAATTCGCTTGACAGCAATCAAGTGGGATTCTTTTAGATCAGATTGATATCTTGTGCAAATACCAACACTTAGAGAAATATCAGGTCTACTAGCAGTTAAATATAACAAACTACCAATCATACTCCGATAATTTTTTGAGTCAATATTTTTACCATTAGAGTCTTTTGAGAGTTTCAGGGTAGTACTTATAGGAGTATCGAAATTCTTGTCATTCTCAAATCCAAATCCCTTGATTAGATTCAAAGCATACTTAGATTGAGAAATGAATATTCCTTCAGGTTATTGCTTTACTTGCAATTTAAGGAAATAAGTCAATTCCCCAACCATGCTCATTTTGAACTGTGATTTCATCAAATCTGCAAACTCAGTAGTCAAGTCAGTACAAGTTGATCCATAAATGATATCATCAACATAAATCTGCATTATTAAGATATGATCATTATGTTTTTTAACAAATAGAGTTTTATCAACAGATCCCATTTGAAAATTATGACTTAAAAGAAATTTCATTAGTTTCTCATACCATGCCCTAGGTGCTTGTTTTAATCCATAAAGTGCATTTTTAAGCCGATATACATAATCAGTATTTTTAGAATCTTCAAAACCCATTGGCTGTTCAACATAGACTTCTTCATATAAATCGCCATTTAGAAAAGCACTTTTCACATCCATCTGATAGATCTTTATCTTTCTAAAACATGCAATGGATATAAATAGTCTGCTAGATTCAAGACGTGCTACTGGTGCAAAAATTTCATCGAAATCAATCCCTTCAATTTGAGTATAACCTTGTACCACTAGTCTAGTCTTGTTTCTAATTATATTTCCACACTCGTCAGACTTATTTTTGAAAATCCATTTTGTTCCAATGATGTGTTTATCTTTAGGTCTTGGTACGAGATATCAAACATCATTTCTTACGAATTGGTTGAGTTCTTCTTGCATCTCAACAATCCAGTTCTCATCAGCAAGAGTTTCTTTTACGTTAGATGGTTCTATTTGGGATGTAAAACATACATAATTACATATATCCTCAAGTTGTCTACGGGTGCGAACACCGGTGAGAGGGTTTCCAAGAATTTGTGTGGTTGGATGATCTTTAACAGTCCTCAACTCAGAATCAGTCTGATTCTATGAAGTATCGGGTTTATCAATGATTAGTACTTCATCATTATCTGAATTAGAAATTGACGTGTTTAAATGATCATCAATGACAACATTAATGGATTCTTGAATCACACCAGTCCTTTTGTTCAGAACCCTATAAGCTCGACTGTTTAAGGAGTATCCTAGAAAAATACTTTCATCACTCTTCGTATCGAATTTTTCTAAATTTTCACAATCACGTAAAATATAGCACTTGCTGCTAAAAACTCGAAAGTATTTAACAGTAGGCTTTTTATTGAACCACAATTCGTAAGCCGTTTTATTATTATCTTTGCTAGTGTAGACTCGGTTAATAATATAGCAAGCTGTGTTGACTGCTTCAGCCCAAAGATTTTTAGAGAGCTTCATGCTATTCAACATGACATTAGCCATTTCTTGAAGCACCCTATTCTTTCTTTCTACAATTCCATTTTCTTGTGGAGTTTTGGGAGCAGAGAATTCATGTAATATTCCTTGGTCGGTACAAAACTTCTCAAACTTGCTAATTCAGATCCATGATCACTACGAATTTTACTGATTTGAGAAGATTTTTCAGTTTGAATCTTTTTGAAAACTTTTCTTACTTCTTCAAGGGTTTCAAATTTATCCCTTAAGAAGACTACCCAAGTGAATCTGGTAAAGTCATCAACTATTACCAGGATATACTTTTTCCCACCACGACTTTCTGTTCTGGTAGGTCCTATCAGATCCATGTGGAGAAGTTCGAGTGGTCTTGATGTGGTATTTGAATTCACCTTTTTGTATGAATTCCTTGTTTGTTTGCCTATCTGGCACTCACTACATATTTTATCTAATTTCTGAAGTTTGGGTAAACCTCTTATAAGTTCTCGTTTGCTCAATCTATATAAATTTCGATAATGTACATGTCCAAGACGTTTGTGCCATAAATCAGTCTTGTCTGTATGGACCATGTAACATGTTTGATTAGATGAGCTGGATTCGCTAATAATATAGCAATTTTCAGACGTTCTACGTCCAGTTAATATTACAGAACCCTTATTGTTTAGTATCTCACAGCTTTGATTAGAAAACCGAACACTATGGTTATTATCACATATTTGAGACATACTAAGCAAGTTATGTTTTAAGCCTTCAACATATAAAACATTTTTAAACACAGGAAGATTAAAAAGTTGAACCGTACCTTGGCCTATAATCTTGCAGTTGCTATCATCACCAAATGTGACTGAACCATCAGTCATATCTTTCAGATCCGTGAATAAAGCTTTGTCACCTGTCATATGCCTGGAGCATCCACTGTCTAGGTACCACTTTGAATGACTTGTTGCTTTGAAAGTAGTGTGAGCACCCAAGCCCGGAAATTTTGGAACCCTTTTCATTACTTTTTTGGGTTTAGGAACTTTGTTGGTCTTCTTTTGTGTATTTTTGTAGGATTGACCTATAGAGTTTGATTTTAAGAGCTCCTTGAGTAAATCAACTATCTTTTCAGCTAGTGGATTTCGTTTCTGATTAAAGTTGACATGGCTGCTTCTAGGTTTTTGAAAAGTTTTTGAATTTCTAGAAAAATCTTGATAAGTACTTTTCCCTTTTGAGTTTGAGGACTCTCCTTTAACAAACATAGGAGGAGTATAATTTTGTTTAGGAGGTAGATTTTTATCATAGCCCAACCCGGATAGATCGCCACATTTTCTTGATCCAGATAAAAGTTTCTCTAACTTTGGATCACCTTGGGCATATTTCTATGTGTCCTTTAGACTCAGAAGAGAAGATACTTCAGTTTTAAGTTTCTCAATTTCAGATTTTAAATCAATAATTAGGGAGTTTTTGAATTCCAAATCGCATTTTGTTTTTTCAAAACAATCTGAAATTTGTGATTTTTCTAAGACAAGTGATTCAAAACATTTTTTGAGTTTAGAAAACTTTTCTTTTTGAAGTTTAAGTTTGACAGCAATTTTACAACTTTCCTTATATAGGGCATTGTAAGCGTCTTGAAGATCATCTTCATTTTCACATTCACTACTTAGATTTTCTTCACTTGTTGAGTCATTATCTGAAAATGTGAATTTAGCTAGAGTCATAAGAGCTTTAACCTCATTGCCCGACTCAGTTTCAGAATCTTCTGATTCAGAAGAACCTTCAGAATCAGATGATTCATCCCATGTAGCCAACATACCCTTCTTCTTGGGTTTGTCCCTTTTAGGACATCTATTTGCTAAGTGCTCATATTCTTGACAGTTGTAATATTGACTATCTTTCAAAGATTTTTGAGATTTGGGTCTAAAGTTCTTTTTATCATTTGATTTTTGAAAATCAACCATTTTCTTGCTTTTGAAAATCTTGTAAAATTTCTTAGCTAAAAAAGCCATATCATCTTCTGAATCAGAATTTTCTTCTGAATTACATTTAGAAGATTTTAGTGCGATAGATTTACCTTTAGGAGCTTTAAAGTTTAACTCGTAGGTTTGTAGAGAACCAACTAGTTCTTCTACCCTCATATTATCCGTATCACGAAGTTTTTGGATCGCGGTTACTTTAGAATTGAACCGTTCAGGAAGTGAGCGTAATATTTTTGCACACACTTTACTTTCTGGGATTTTATCGCCAAAACCCCACATTGAGTTTACAATGTCATTCAATCTAGTGTAAAAGTCCATAAACATTTCATTTTCCTCCATATGAATTTCTTCAAATCTGGTTGTGAGGAGTTGGACTTTAGATTTTTTGACAATTGCAGTACCCTCGTGTGTCATTTCTAATATTTCCCAAGCTTGCTTTGCAATATCATAGGAAATGATTCTTTTGAACTCATCCGGTGATAGTGTGCAAGTAATTGCATTTAGTGCTTTAGCATTTGCACTACTCTCACTTTTCTGAAGAGTGGTCCATTGGTAATATGATGTGACTTTCATAGATTTTGAACCATCAACCCCAGTAACTTCCATGATAGGAGGTTTCCATTCAGTTGCTGTGGCTTGCCACACATTTTCATCTATTGATTTGAGGAAGATCCTCATTCTGGCTTTCCAATAGGCATAGTTGGAGCCATCAAAGGGTGGAGGCCTTGTGACTGAAAGGCTATCAAAATTTGACATCTTAAATAGCTTAAATCGTTAGCTCAGGAATTAAATCTAAGAATAAAAAAGAGCTATTAAGCTCTGATATCACTTGAAAAGGCCTAGCTATATGTCCTAGAGGGGGGTGAATAGGACAATGCCAAATAAAACTTATAACAGCGGAATTAAAAAGAATATGGTAGCCAAAATAAATCATAATGCAAGAAAGTAAAATAACCTCAAAATTCAGATCTTGAGAGGTTGATACAAATTTTGTTCTAAGGACAACCTTACACCAAAAATCAGAGTTTATGGTAAGACAACCTTATTTCTAGAAAGATCTTTGTATCAAATCTCAAACCAAAGAGGAATACAGAAATAAATACAAACTGAATCGAAATAAATTGTAATCACAAATGTATTGTTCTAGGGACAGCCATACACCATAAAAATGGCAGGGCAACCTTGCTGGAACAACTTTTAAAGGAAATTGAATATCAAGCTGATAAAGGAATAGCAGAAAATAAATTCTAAACTATTACAAAATTCTCACAATGCTTGAATTAAATGATTACAACATTCACCACCATACATACATCCCACAAAAGAATAATTAAAGATCAGAAGTATAAATCATTCAACCACAACACAAGGGATTATAGTGGTTCGCCTGTGTGTTCACCAACTGTTAAACAACAGCCACACAGAATGCTACTTCAATCCTAATATCCTCACACAGGGGATATTAGCGTTCACTAACAAAATAGGTTTTCCCAGGTTTACCCAAAACCTTTACAATTATTTCTTTGTCTGTGGGCTTACACAATTAAAAAACCCCACTTCTGAGTTTTCCTGGCTCTCCTCAGATAACCAATACAACAAGATTTTTCTAGCAAATCTTGAAAGAAACCAAAACAGAAAGGAATTTACAATTAAATGTAAAATACCTGATTATCTCCTTCGTTGTAGCAGCCCGGTAAAGCCAAATCAGAGTAGATGATTGAATGTCCAAGTTCAATGTCCAGTACTCAATTACAATGGTTCTAATTCTAATAGATTTTAAATTAAACCAAATAGGGCTTGCCTTAATTGATTTTGATTCCAAAGAAAGGGAATAACAATTCCTCTTATCAAATTAGATTGGAATAGCAGAAACAAAATCAATTAAATAAAGCTAAGGAAAGAGAATATTAAATAAGCACACTTAGCTTAGATGGAGCACAGAATTATCTCTCAGAAGTTCGACGAAGATTGACTTAAATAGATTAATTAATTCGATGATTTCTTATGAGATTCGTGCACTATTTATAGGTGAGCAGATCGTGTCTTCGACTGGTCTAGGGAGCTCTTCGACTAGTCAAAGCAATAACAGATATTTGAAAAATCAGGCGCGATAAGCTTTGACCGTTCTACGATTGGTCGAAGGTCTCCTTCGACTGGTCGAAGAACCTGAAAAACATCGCTGGATTTTGAGTCGAAGATTTTCGACTGGTCGAAGATGCAGTCGACACTCTTCCTTCGACTGGTCGAACAGATTCCTGGACTAGTCGAAGCCTAACAGATTTTATCCGAAATTTGTAACAAACTCACGACTGATCGAGGAATTTCTTAGACTGGTCGAAGCAACTCTAGGACTAGTCGAAGAAGGCCTAGGACTAGTCGAAGAACAGACCAAACTTATGTAAAATAAACATTCAATTTATGTATCCAAAGTGACCTACTTCTAAGGTCAACCTAAGGTCAGTCAAACCTCAACCATGAAGTAAGGACATTGAAACATTAGGAACTAGTGACCTTGAAGTATGAGCCTTGAAGACTTGATGTAGTTTAATCTTGAAATCTTGATATGGCTCAATGTCTTGAGTTCTTTACAAACTGCCTTGTACTCTTCTTGAAGTCTTGCAGCTTGAGTCTTGTCTTGTGAGCAGTTCTTGCATTTAAGATTGATCCTTGTACTTGTGAGCTTTGCTTGTTGTGAGCTTAGCTTGTTCATGAATGTTGATCCTTGAGAGAGCTTCACTTATGCAAGTTATATATAACAGTGATTTTGACACCACAAATTTGACAATAGACAGGGATATAGACTATAGCACTTACAATGCTGCTCCAAATCAAGCCATTAGGGGCAGCCAATATGGGTCTATTGCTGAAATTTCTAGCCCACTTGTTTCTGGGCTTGCTGCAGTTCTTCAACAATAAATATAATTTAAGTTTATGTTTACTGATGGCCCACATATATCCCTTTGGATCCCACTAGATGGGAGTAATGAATCACACACATAAATCAGGTTGACCATGCTGCTGGACTTCCAGTCCAATGGGCCTGGGTGTCTCAAGGTGAAGGGTCCTATGGGCCTGGGCAATTGGCCTAAAAACACATTAAATTGGGTTCCAAAAATAGATAACTCTCAGGGAGGTGGGCCACGTCCCACATGGACCACAGATGGATGGATGGCAGGGATAACAAATACATCAAGATGGGACCACAAAGGAGGCTGGATGGCCTAGCCATGGCTGGACATCCCAGCCTGGGCGTCCCAGCCTGGTGGGCTAGTCCAGCCCCCTGGCCACCAAATACACAGGGGTCCGTTGACCTCAAAACTTAGTAGATGGGTCCTACCATGGGTGGATCACCTCTCTGTAAAATTTTAAAAATTTTGGATTAACAGAAGTATTTTAATTAATTTAAAGAAAATAGGTTGTCCAGAAAATCTGTTTAGTGCAGATTTTTGATAGGCCTTGATCTGAGCTTCCAATGGAGTGGATTAATGGCCTCTAAAAATTGGAGAAAAATAGTTTTTGTGTCCCCTCATATGTGTACTACAAAGTGGGGTTCACGGATGTGGCCCACCAGTGGAAAGATTATTTTATATTTAAGGAATTCCACACTGATATGTTGCTGGAACAGACAGAAATTACAGACTAACCACCTCTCTTGGGCCACACCTTTGGGACCTCAATGAGGGTCAGATGGGGCTGAAATTTGGAGGACATAAAGGTGAGATCCCCGCCTTTCAGAAAAGTATATTTGATGGGTATGAGAAGACCCCCAATCAGTCCTAATTTCAAGCCCAAAACCAACAGAAATCTATCCAAAAAATCTAGACAACAATACATTCTTGAATTAAAATAATTGTAAAAGCCATTTAAGGAAAGGATTAGCTCATAAGTTTGGTGCCATGGCCCACCCTAGTGGGCCCCACAATTGTCCAGATCGAATCCAAAATTTTTTACTCTTGCATGCAACATTTAGGGTGGCAAATGGGACACCCAAACCATGGAGTAGGTGGGTATGGACGTCCCACCCTAGCTGGGCTCCCTGGACAATCCAGGCCCACTAAGTGGACCATACATATTATCATCAGCAATACAAGAAAAGGGAGAGAGAAGGAAAGACATCTAGCCATAGAGAGAAGGCTTCGCCACTATTGAGCCTTCCGCAACACAATCACAACCACATATACTATACATGTACAATGTATAACATGAATTTCATCATGCATGGTCTAGATTTAAGATCAATGGTTGGGATGTCATCTCGACCATGATGCAAGGGTCTAGATGACCCATCATGCCTAAAGAATTAGAAGAAATCCACCATGAAAGGGGTCTGTCAAGGAAATCTCCATGCATGGACATGCATGCACAAGATGGGCCCATTAGCCACATCTAAGAGGTTGTGTAGGATCTCTACCATTGATTGGTGGGTCCTACACATCCCAAATGAGAGAAAAGAAGGGATCTACATCATGAAGAAGGAATGTACATGAAATGGGGAGCACCCACCTCGGATTCTTCACAAAATCTATATCTTCTAGCTCCTCTAACTCCAAGGAAGAGAAATCAATGGATGAGATGAAGTGATAAGGGCTAGATTAGGAGGGTTTTTAAGGAAAGAGGGCTGGAAGAAGGGAGGGTGGGGACGTCTAAGCTCTTGCTAGGGGGAGAAGCGCAAGAGAGAGAAGAGAAAAATGAGAGGGAAAGAGAGAGAAAAGGCTTTTAAGGGAAATAATCATTACTGCTCTTACCTAGGGTAGAGAAAGTGATGATTATAGTAGGGAGATATAAACAAGGTTGTAGGGTAGTAGACTTTTAGAAATATCAGCCTAGGATGACATCATGCGCATGGAAAAATGTGCAAGCCATGGTGGGGTCCACCAATCACATAATTATTGCCCAAATCGATCGTTGCTCATATTTTGAGATGTACACATCGGATCAACACACAGAATGTGACGTTGGAACCGCGACGCCGATATAGACAAGATGGCATATGTCTCGGGTCAATTCGAGTTGGGTCAACGTGACCGAACTTGAGGAACGCCGCAAACACTAACCGAAGGTTGTAGGACACCGAAATTCGACCAGTAGGACCGCGGGATCACGAGAAATGAAATACATACTCACACACACACATGCACACACATGAACTCGGGTTGGGTCTTACACTCACCATGAGGTACCGGTGTGTGGGCGTTAATGCAACATGGCCATCCACTTGGGTACAGTGTTATAAGAGATGATGACTATTTAATTTTGTTATTTATGAAATTCATGGAAAGTTTGACATTCAGAGCATCTTTACGATTTCAACATTACATTAATGTGATCTTTAAGATATGGTATTTTAATTCGTATTTTGAACTTTAAACAAAGTATTTTCATTAAGATTACTATTCAATACTTATGACCCTGTGGTAGGAGCATGGGTCACTAGTGTGTGCTGTCATTTCCAATGCATCCTTACTTGATGTGCAAAGAAGTAAAATGTATGGCACACATATAAATATGGTAACAAAATACAATAACCAACATGTACACAAATTATGTGTCCTTTTCCCACACATGGCACACCAAACTGCAAACAAAGCACCACACCGTTGATGTAAAAGCACAATGTATGAATAAGTGATCCACAGATCCACCATTCTTTAAACGCATGCATCGGCTCCCGGCACCCATTTACCAGGTTCCGATCCTGGGATACTACAAGGAGGATTTATAATTATTATTTTGATTCATAATGAGCATAACCAAAAGCATAACCCACGAACAATAACCACAAGAACACCATCAGAAAATCCACTATGATCAAAAACTTTTGAGTACAATGCATCTGAAGGGAATACAAGATAATATAAAAGATAGAAACTCCAAAGCTCATTTGCACGCTCTTGCTACTATGCTACGACTGTATCCTGGCGTCACCTGCATGCATCAATCGTGCATAGCTTATAGAAAGCTTAGAGGGCGGTGTAAGTGTGTGCGCAATATAAGCATGTTCAGAATGCAAGGTCAGAGTAATGCGGAATCATGGTGATGAATACATGAATGCAATCAGCCGTACCAAGGCTATGCGGTGCAAGATATGAATGCTATCGGCCATAGCACGGCCATGCGATGCGAGATGCAACTCAAGCATGCCAATCCTCATCATATATCAGTGCAGCTCCTCACTAGAGCATCAAATCAGTGAGGTTCTCAGTCTGGATAATCACCGGGGTCAAGTACACTCTATGCGTGCTTGCCGCCCCTATCAGGATGCACAACTGGGAGGGTGGAAGAGACTTCACTATCTGCCTGCCAATATCAGGCCCGGCTCGTCGATAGCGGACCGATTCCTCAAGCTGGTCAAACTCAACCTAGAAATTGCCCCCTCACTCAGGCGAGTAAGGTCACACCACTTTCCAACTGACCACGACACAGTGAGAGACGCGGCCTACTGGTATACAGCCCTTGCGCGCTCGTGTATCCACTTGGTCTCGACGTTGGAGTCATCCTCTGGTACCATTGGGTTTAGGAATTTTCATCCAGGGACATCTATGGCTCCCGTATGCTACAACCAAATATTTTCGGTATCCAATCCTGCCATCCACGATGTGTTTGTGGAGGCTATGACCCTGATGTCATTAGGGCATATAGTAACTACAATCACACAAATGCAAGTGCATGAGTCACACTACCAGTCATGCAACAGTCCTGCGTGTACCATGCACTTATATGGGGCAACACCGCCTATCAGGGAGCCCATAAACAGTCTGCCTGAAGGCATATGCTATGATCGATCACGCCTCATATCAGGCATACATATGATGTGTATGATCATGGATCTATACTAAACATGTATAAAGAGATGTGCTTTGTGTATAATGGAGATGGGCTTAGACGGCCTACTTACTACAAGTATGGGCCTATCAGTGGGCCTTAGGGAGAGTGATGATGCAGACATCTAACCAACATCATCCTTACAATGTGGACGTCAAACCAACATTGTTCCCAAGGCATAACTCACTACAATAGTCAACACACGAACCACGGTAGAATCACGTCGTAATGGGCCTCATTTACATCCCATTGGGCCTCGACCCATGGGCCTTCAATACATCAAATGGGCCTCAAACCATGGTCTCATATATATCAAAATGGGCCTTAGTGGGCGACCATGAATACATTAAGATGGGCCTCAACTAATGGCTTTATACAAATCAAAGTGGGCCTTAATGGACGGCCCATAAATACATCAAAATAGGCCTAGTCACATGGGCCTCATATGACAGCCCATGATTGGCAAAATTAGAAGGATAGAGGGTTCGGCACACTCATCACGGTGGGCTTGCCTAGGGTGGCCCATATTTAGGGCACATAAATAGGGTGGACCCCACAAAATAAATGAACAGTGTGGATACAAAACATACATTAGTGGGTCCTGTGTGGGCCCACCATAAACGTTTATTTTTCCATCCAATTTGTGAATAAGGTCATACAGACCCTGGGGCCATTGTAATGTTTATTCCCATTCAACCAGTTGATAAGGTCACATGGACCGGGGCCCACTGGAACGTTTATTGCCATCCACATCGGGGAGGGGCCCACCGTAACATTTATTTTCCACCCAATCTTTTGACTGGGTCACGTGGGCAGGGAGCCCACCGTGATATTTATCTGCCATCCAACCTGTTTATAAGGTCACTTGGACCTGGAGGTGGGCGTGGGGCCCACCGAAATATAGTTCACAAATCCAGCCCACCCATTATATGTGTCCCACCTGGTTGACGGTCCAGACCAAGTTTCAGCAACATCCAAAACTCAGGTAGGCCCCACCAAATGATTTTATATTTTTAGGCATGTCTTCACATGATTTTAGATGGTATGGCCCACCTGAGTTCCATTTACTGCTGATTTTTGGGGACGTCCCGTGGACAAAGGGGACCCATCAAATGCAAGGTGTTGATGTTCGAAACGAATCACATAGGGCCCACAGCTGGAGCCGTGAGGCCCAGCCGGTCCGTCCGTCAGGCAGCCAGCGCAGGCGCTGCCTGCGCCTTCTGTTAGCGGCAGCAGTTGCTGCTGTTGGTTTGGTTTTTTTTTAAAAATGAAATTTTGTGATTTTTCCCCTGCAGGGCCCACATCAGATGAATCCACTCCAACCATTGGATTCCACGGTCCAATACCGACTAAATGAGTCCAATATGCGGCCTATTTTTGGTGAATAGAAGGATCAAGGTGCGTTTCAATGGTAACACCGCTATTTCCCGTGGTATGGCCTGCCAAAAAATGGGATCAACTTCATTTTTCGGCTCAACGCCTAAAATGAGCTGAAGAATGGAATGGACGGCGTGGATCGACCCCATATATCAAGGTGGAGCCTACATAGGTAGCTTATCCCAAAAGCAACTCTTTTTTTTTTAAAGCTTTATTAGTACCCACCCATGTCAGTACATACACTCCATGTTAGCCAACCCATGTCCAGCGTCCAGGGACGCTGGACGGTGCAAACACAGGCGTCATGGTGGGGCTCCACATGCATGTGACCCGCCTACACCTATATACATATATAATATTTATATATCTTATATTATATATATATATAATATTATATTATGTATCATATATATTATATAAAATATAACATATAACAAGAAGGGCATTGGATCCATTTCAACAGTGGATGGTGTAGATCTTCACCTATAATAGGGTGGGCCACACCGTCTGATGTTGATGGATGGAGTATATAACACATTTTAGTGGGATCCACACCATCACAATGGAAAGAGAGAGAGAGAAGGAGAGAGGAAGAGATAAGAGAGACGGTGATGGAGAGGAGGGACCCCGCCACTATGGGCCCTCCATTGATACAACACATACATTAAGTAGGTCCCACAACAAGTGAACCCTAAAATTTAAAATTAACGGTGGATCACTCACCTCTAGGCCTCCTTCTTGCTCCCTTAGCCTTCTATGCTCCTTGCTTTCAACTTTGATAGAGGTTGATGGGGTTTTGATGGTGGAGATGAGAGATGAGAGG
This sequence comes from Magnolia sinica, assembly GCF_029962835.1. NCBI lineage: Eukaryota > Viridiplantae > Streptophyta > Magnoliopsida > Magnoliales > Magnoliaceae > Magnolia > Magnolia sinica. The sequence continues at coordinate 53,575,851 of NC_080590.1, forward strand.
GGTGGGGAAAGTGGGCCACACTTGGCTTGGGAGAGAGAGGAGCTTGGACGTGTGAGAGTTTGGGTTGCTTGGGAGATTGTTTGAGTAAATGAGAGAAAGAGGATATTAAGAGTGATTGATGGAGTGGTGGGTGTAATTAATGAGGTATGGGTTGGTTTGAAAAATGGGTAAAAGAGGGATGGTGAGGGAGAGAGAGGTTTGACTTATGGGAAAAGGAGGAGTGGGGTGGTTGTACTTAGATAAAGGATACATTTATGGTTGATTGATGGGACTTATTATAGAGATTCCCTCGAGATTAGCAACGCGCAGTGTTTCTTTAGAATAAACGCAGACCAACATCTTCTAGCCTGGGTATCGGGTCGGTACGTGAGTCACGGCGTTGGAACCGCGGCAACGACGCGGTCGCTAAGATACAGGTTTCGGTTCGAACTGACTTCGATATGCGAGATCTGGTTTAGAATTACGCGTAAACGTCGGATATAGTGCGAAGGTTATCAGAATTTGACCGGAAGGACCGCGGAAGCTAACGGAATGATACGGACTAGGACATGGGTCTTACATGAGGTCCCATTTCCATTCAGCTATGGGCATGGGTTAAAGCAGTCCAGGAGGTCGGCGATGCTCATAATAGCAAGACATCGTCATTTCAAATCGAAGACAGCATATAAGATACAATACACAATCAATCATCGAAGAGATGGGGATAGCGCTCTTGAATTCCGGCCTCACGCTCCCATGACGCCTCATCGACAGAATGGTGACCCCATTGAACCTTCACCAAAGGGATGACCTTGGTTCGGAGGACCTGCTCCTTCTGATCAAGGATACGAACTGGCTGCTCAATGTAAGAAGCGTCCTCACGAACCTCCAACGGCTGCCAATCAATAACAGGAACGATGTCTGACCCACACTTCCTCAACATAAAGACGTGAAAGACGTTGTGGACGCCAGACAACTGAGATGGTAAGGCAAGCCGATAGGCCACAGCGCCAATGCGCTCAGTGATCTCGAAAGGTCCAATGAATCTCGGGACAAGCTTGCCCTTCACTCCAAATCGAACTACGCCCTTCATGGGCGAGACCTTGAGATACACGTGGTCCCTTACATTAAACTCCAAGGGACGACGCCGGCGATCAGCAAAACTCTTCTGTCGGCTTTGAGCTATGCGCATCCTCTGCCTAATGATATTGATAACCTTCTGATGCTCGGGACCTAGGAGACGCCGCTCTCCAACTTCGGTCCAACAACTTGGAGATCTGCGCGGTCTGCCATATAATGCCTCAAAAGGAGCCATGCTAATAGTCGCCTGATAGCTGTTGTTATATGCCAACTCAGCCAATCGCAGATGCTCATCTCAGTTACCACCGAAGTCAATCACGCAGGCCCGAAGCATATCCTCAAGGATCTGGTTAACCCTCTCGGTCTAGCCATCGGTCTGCGGATGATACGCGGTACTGAGTTGCAAATTAGTGCCCATAACTCTCTGAAAGCTCCTCTAAAACTGAGACGTGAACTTCGGATCTCGGTCAAAAACGATCGAGACCGGAACGCCGTGTAGTCTCACAATCTCCTCAATGAATAGCCTCGCAAGTCGATCCAAAGGCCAAGTAGCACGAATTGCAAGGAAATTTACCGACTTCGTCAGACGGTCCATAACAACCCAGATGGCATCATAACCACGCTGATTCCTCGGCAAACCCATAATAAAATCTGTAGATACGTGCTCCCACTTCCACGTCGGGATGCTCAACGGCTGTAATAGACCAGGGGGTCTCTGATGATCGGCTTTGACACACTGGCATGTGTCACACTCGGCCACAAAACTGGCAATCTGGTGCTTCATCCCTGCCCAAAAATACTGTCTCCTCATATCACGATACATCTTCATCGAGCTAGGGTGGATAGAAAACCTCGATCGATGTGCCTTGGTCATAAGATCTCTACGCAATTCGAAAATATCTGGGACACATAATTGGCCTCTGAAGCGAAGTCCACTATCAACACTAATCTGGCAATCTGTCTGACTCTCAGATGCTGCCTCTGCTCGATAATCCTGTAACGACTTATCTGTCTGCTGAGCCTCGATCACCCTTGCGACAAGAGAGGGTTGAATCGACAGGCTCGATAACTACACAATAGAAGGATGTAAGCCGATCTCAAAGTCAAACGCTGACACATCCTCAAGCATCTTTCACTCCTGAATCATCATGTGTGCCATCAGGCCTTGTGGCTGACAGCTAAGGGCATCCTCCACCACATTCGCCTTGCTTGGGTGGTACTGAATGTAATCCTTCAGGAGTTCCATCTAACGTCTCTGCCTCATGTTCAACTCGGACGGAGGGAAAAGATACCTCAAGCTCTTGTGGTCGGAGAAGAGCTTGAACCTAACCCCATAAAGACAATGCCTCTACACATTCATTGCAAAGACAACTGCTGCCAGCTCCAAATCATGCATGGGGTAGTTTAGCTCATTGACCTTGAGCTGACGAGATGTATAAGCTACCGGCTTCCCATGCTGCATCAGGATAACACCTAATCCAATACGCGAAGCATCAGTAAATATAACAAATCCATCACTCCCAAAGGGAAGAGTGAGGATAGGAGCGGACGTCAGACGGTCCTTCAGCTCTATAAATGCTCGCTCACAGACGTCACTCCAAATAAACTCTATGCCCTTCCAAGTCAACCTAGTCAACGGGGCTGCAATACGGGAGAAGCCTTCAATGAAACGTCGATAGTATCCCGTTAAACCAACGAAACTGCGGATCTCGGATGTAGTCGTGGGCTGATCCCACTGACGCACTGCCTCAACCTTCGAGGGGTCTACTGCGACACCCTCCCTCGTCACCACGTGACCGAGGAATCTCACCTCCTCCTGCCAGAATTCACACTTCTCTAGCTTCGCATATAGTTAGTGGGCACGGAGGGTCTGCAAAGCAATCTCCAGATGCTGCATATGGTCCTCACGAGTCTTCGAATATATCAGAATGTCGTCGATGAAGACCACAACGAACTGATCGAGATATGGACGAAAGACCTCGTTCATCAACTGCATGAAGACCGCGGGTGCATTGGTCAGTCCGAAGGACATGACCTGAAACTCAAAATGACCATAACGCGTCTTGAAAGCCGTCTTCGGAACGTCCTCTTCTTGGACACGAATCTGATGATAACTGGAACGCAGGTCAATCTTCGAAAAGAACTGTGCACCCTGCAGCTGATCAAATAAATTGTCTATCCTCGGGAGCGGGTACTTGTTTTTAATAGTGACCCGGTTGAGCTCGCGGTAATCCACGCAGAGCCTCAACGAGCTATCCTTCTTCCTAACAAAGAGTACAGGTGCTCCCCAAGGCGAACTGCTCGGACGAATGAATCTCAACTGACATAACTCGTCCAACTGACACTGCAGCTCATGTAACTCCATCGGTGCCATACGATATGCGGCCTTTGAGATAGGCGCGGTACCAGGCACAAGATCGATCCGGAACTCACTATGACGGCGCGGTGGCAACCCTGGATCTCGTGGAACACGTTGGGGAAGTCACAGACCACTGGCAACTGATTAGTACACAAGGCAACAGGCTCCTCGACTGCGCAGGTCATCAAACATGAGAATGACTCTCCTCTAGGCTCGACGACAAACTGAAACTGCGACAAGCCTGGTATACAGAACGTGACTGTCCTCGTAGAACGGTCCAAAATAGCGTGGTACTCGGCAAGCCAATCTATGCCCAAGATAACATCGAAATCTGACATCGGTAGCACAAATAAGTCAGTGGGTAAAATGATGTCTCCGACCAGAAAAGGGCAAGACGAACAGAAACGGCCCAATACTGTAGTCTTCCCCAAGGGCATTGATACGGTCAATCCCTCACTAGTAGAATCTGTCAGTAATCCAGTCGATCGGTAGAAATCCTCGGACATGAATGAGTGAGAAGCACAAGAATCAAATAATACTCAGGCAATGCATGAAGAGACAGGAAGTATACCCTCGACGACTCCTCCGGATGACTGCGGGTCCTGCTGAGCCGCGTAAAATCTAGCCTGAGCTGGCTGGGGAGTTGCCTGTCCCCTCTGAGGTCCCTGGTTGTGCTTCTGCTTATGTCGCTAAGGCGCTCGAAACTGCTGCTTTTGCTGCTGAGGTCTCGGAGGCTGGTGCTGCTGCTGAGGAGGCCTCGGTGGTGGAATCTGCTGTCGCTGCTGCTGTGAAGGCTGCTGCAGTGCTCTCGGCTGCTGTAGAGGCTGTTGTGGTGCACTTGGCTTCTGCTGCTGAGGTCGGGGACACTCCCACCTACGGTGTCCTATCCCACCACATCCATAGCAAGTGTCAGAAAGCTGTCTCTGAGGTGGTGCCACTGGGGGTGCCGACGATGCCACTAGCGCTCTGGCGGATGGGTGGCTCCTGTATCTCTATGGTCGTTGATGCTGGTGTGAGCTACTAGAGGGGGTCTGCCTCTTTCGACCCCTCCTCTGATCTCTGTCGCCCTTTGAGCCGGCCCACTCAGTCTCATAGATCTGGGCCCTCCGCACTACCGCCTGAAAAGTCGGGAGCTCATGCCCAATCACACGGCCTCAAAGACTGTAACGTACGCTGTTCTCGAAACGGCGGACCTTCTGCCCCTCATCATCAACCATATATGGTGTGAACCTCGATAGCGCCACAAAATGGGCCGCGTACTACGCCACGGTCATGTCCCCCTGCACCAAAGTCTTGAACTCTAGTGCTCTCTGACGTCGTATGTGGTCAGGGAAATACTGCTCCTCGAATCGATCGATAAAGTCCTCCCACGTCCAGACATAATCAGGTCCTGCGACACGGGTAACGGAGGTCCACCAATGCTCGGCCTCGCCCTGGAAAAGAAACACTGCCAACCAGACTCCCTGCTCGGTCGTACATGACATGGTATCGAAGATCTTCTCCACGTCGGAGTGCCATCTCTCAGCTGCGGTCGGATCTGGCTCGCCCTGAAAATGCGGAGGATCAAGCTGTCTGAACTCTCGAAGTAGTGCACTCACGCGCTCCTGCTCGGCCTGGGCTGGAGAAATAACTGGGCGCTTGCCCTGTTCCTGAAGCGCAGCAGTCACAGCTTGTAACATCTGCTGTAACTGAGAGGCACTCACAGGTACGGTCGGATCCGGCCTCTGGTGGATGAACGTCATCCTCAGGCAGGGGAGCAGGGATCTCTGGCGGTGGAACGGGAGGCGCAGGTGGTAAAGCTGGAGCCTCAAGTAGTGGAGCAGGGTGCGCTCGGGTCGCTCTCCTGGGCGGCATGTCCTATAGGAAAGAATAATGACGACAATCAACCTTTAGAATCGCACATTAGGGAACTCAAACGGAAGGTTTCGCACTCGAAATATAATCGCCCTAAACGCATAGGAAACATGTGATGTTGTTCTTGGTTATTCCCAAGTTATGCTCTGATACCAACTTCTGTCATGCCCCGAACTCGGAAACCGGGCTCATAAAATTCCCGATCGCCGAATCCGGCGCCGACAGCCTCCGTAGAACCCCATTCTCGGCTCCCGGCACCTATTTACCAGGTTCCGATCTAGGGATACTATAAGGAGGATTTATAATCATCAGTTTGATTCATAATGAGCATAACCAAAAGCATAACCCATGAACAATAACCACAAGAACACCATCACAAAATCCACTATGATCAAAAACTTTTGAGTACAATGCATCTGAAGGGAATACAAGATAATGTAAAAGATAGAAATCTAAAGCTCATCTGCACGCTCCTGCTACTATGTTATGGCTGCGTCCTGGCGTCACCTGCACGCATAAATCGTGCATAAGCTTATAGAAAGCTTAGAGGGTGGTGTAAATATATGCGCAATATAAGCGTGCTCAGAATGCAAGGTCAGAGTAATGCGGAATCATGGTGATGAATACATGAATGCAATCAGCCGTACCAAGGCTATGCGGTGCAAGATATGAATGCTATCGGCCATAGCACGGCCATGCGATGCGAGATACAACTCAAGCATGACAATCCTCATCATATATCAGTGAAGCTCCTCACTAGAGCATTAAATTAGTACGGTTCTCAGTCTGGATAATTACCGGGGTCAAGTACACTCTATGCCAGCTTGCTGCCCCTATCCGAATGCACAATTAGGAGGGTGGAAGAGACCTCACTATCCACCTGCCAATATCGGGCCTGGCTCGTCGATAGCGGACCGATTCCTCAAGTTGGTCAAACTCAACCTAGAAATTGCCCCCTCACTCAGGCGGGTAAGGTCACACCCCTTTCCAACTGATCACGACACAGTGGGAGATGCGGCCTACTGGTATACGGCCCTCGCGCGCTCGTGTATTCACTCGGTTTCGACGTTGGAGTCATCATCTGGTACCATCGGGTTTAGGAATTTTCACCTAGGGACATCTATAACGCCCGTATACTAGAACCAAATATTTTCGGTATCCAATCCTACCATCCATGATGTGTCTGTGGAGGCTATGGCCCCGGTGTCACTAGGGCATACAGTAACTACAATCACACAAATGCAAGTGCATGAGTCACATTACCAGTCATGCAATAGTCCTGAGTATACCATGCACTTATATGGGGCAACTCCACCTATCAGGGAGCCCATAAACAGTCTGCCTGAAGGCATATGCTATGATCAGTCACTCCTCATATTAGGCATACATATGATGCATATGATCATGGATCTATACTAAACATGTATAAAGAGATGGGCTCTGTGTATAACGGAGATGGGCCTAGACGGCCTACTTACTACAAGTATGGGCCTATCAGTGGGCCTTAGGGAGAGTGATGATGCGGACATCTAACCAACATCATCCTTACAATGTGGACGTCAAACCAACATTGTTCCCAAGGCATAGCCCACTACAATAGTCAACACACGAACCATGGTAGAATCACGTTGTAATGGGCCTCATTTACATCCCATTGGGCCTTGACCCATGGGCCTTCAATACATCAAATGGGCCTCAAACCATGGTCTCATATATATCAAAATGGGCCTTAGTAGGCGACCATGAATATATTAAGATGGGCCTCAACTAATGGCTTTATACAAATTAAAGTGGGCCTTAATGAACGGCCCATAAATACATCAAAATATGCCTAGTCACATGGGCCTCATATGACAACCCATGATTGGCAAAATTAGAAGGACAGAGGGTCCAACACACTCATCACGGTGGGCTTGCCTAGGTGGCCCATATTTGGGGCACATAAATAGGGTGGACCCCACAAAATAAATGAACTGTGTGGATACAAAACATACATTAGTGGGTCCCGTGTGGGCCCACCATAAACGTTTATTTTTCCATCCAATATGTGGATAAGGTCATACAGACCCTGGGGCCACTGTAATGTTTATTCCCATTCAACCAGTTGATAAGGTCACATGGACCGGGGCCCACTGGAACGTTTATTGCCATCCACGCGGCTCATAAGGTCACACGGTCAGGGAGGGGCCCACCGTAACATTTATTTTCCACCCAAATCTGTTGACTGGGTCACATGGGCAGGGAGCTCACCGTGATATTTATTTGCCGTCCAACCTGTTTATAAGGTCAGTTGGACCTGGGGGTGGGCATGGGGCCCACCGAAATGTGGTTCACAAATCCAGCCCACCCATTATGTGTGTCCCACTTGGTTGATGGTCCAGACCAAGTTTCAGCAACATCCAAAACTCAGGTAGGCCCCACCAAATGATTTTATATGTTTAGGCATGTCTTCACATGATTTTAGATGGTATGGCCCACCTGAGTTCTGTTTACGGCTGATTTTTGGGGACGTCCCGTGGACAAAGGGGACCCATCAAATGCAAGGTGTTGATGTTCAAAATGCATCACGTGGGGCCCATAGCTGGAGCCGTGAGGCCCAGCCGGTCCGTTCGTCAGGCAGCCAGCGCAGGCGCTGCCTGCGCCTTCTGTCAGCGGCAGAAGTTGCTGCTGGATTTCACAGTCCAAGACCGACCAAATGAGTCCAATATGCAGCCTGTTTTTGACGAATAGAAGGATCAATGTGCGTTTCAATGGTAACACCGCTATTTCTCATGGTATGGCCCACCAGAAAATGGGATCAGCTTCATTTTTCAGCTCAATGCCTAAAATGAGCTGAAGAATGGAATGGACGGCGTGGATCGACCCCATTCATCAAGGTGGAGCCTACATAAGTAGCCTATCCCAAAAGCAACTCTTTTTTTTTTTTTAAACTTTATTAGTACCCACCCATGTCAGTACATACACTCCATGTTAGCCAACCCATGTCCAACGTCCAGGGACGCTGGACGGTGCAAACACAGGCGTCATGGTGGGGCTCCACATGCATGTGGCCCGCCTACACCTATATACATATATAATATTTATATATCTTATATTATATATATATATATATAATATTATATTATATATCATATATATATATATATTATATAAAATATAACATATAACAAGAAGGGCATTGGATCCATTTCAACAGTGGATGGTGTGGATCTTCACCTATAATAGGGTGGGCCACACCGTCTGATGTTGATGGATAAAGTAGATATAACACATTTTGGTGGGATCCACACCATCACAATGGAAAGAGAGAGAGAAGGAGAGAGGAAGAGACAAGAGAGACGGTGATGGAGAGGAGGGACCCCGCCACTATGGGCCCTCCATTGATACAACACATACATCAAGTAGGTCCCACAACAAGTGGACCCTAAAATTTAAAATTAACAGTGGATTACCCACCTTTAGGCCTCCTCCTTGCTCTCTTAGCCTTCTATGCTCTTTGCCTTCAACTTTGATGAGGTTGATGGGGTTTTGATGGTGGAGATGAGAGATGAGAGGGGTGGGGAAAGTGGGCCACACTTGGCTTGGGAGAGAGAGGAGCTTAGACGTTTGGGTTGCTTGGGAGATTGTTTGAGTAAATGAGAGAAAGGGGATATTAAGAGTGATGGATGGAGTGGTGGGAGTAATTAATGAGGTATGGGTTGGTTTGAAAAATGGGTAAAAGAGGGATGGTAAGGGAGATAGAGGTTTGACTTATGGGAAAAGGAGGAGTGGGGTGGTTGTACTTGGATAAGGGATACATTTATGGTTAATTGATGGGACTTATTATGGAGATTCCCTCGAGATTCGCAATGCGCGACGTTTCTTCGGAATAAATGCAGACCGACATCTTATAGCTTAGGAATCGGGTCAGTGCGTGAGTCACGGCGTTAGAACCGTGGCGACGATGCGGTCGTTAAGATACAGGTTTCGGTTTGAACTGACTTCGGTATGCGGGACCTAGTTTAGAATCGCGCACAAACGTCAGATACGGTACGAAGGTTGTCGGAATTTGACCGGAAGGACCATGTAAGCTAACGGAATGGTACGGACTAGGACACGAGTCTTACATCGTTAATGCAAAAGTGCAATATATGAATAAGTGATCCACAGACCCACCATTCTTTAAACGCATGCATCACCCATTTATAATGATTTTCTCTGTTATGGGGTGATTGAGGGATGGAGCTTATCTCATCCAGTAGGCGCAAACCTCACATGCTCTCCTTTCTTTACCTCCTTCCTAAATCATAAAATGATTTGACAAAGAAGCTTCTACTCTGTGCATCTCCAAATCATTCTATCTTGTAGCTCTTAGACAATATTGGTTCCTTCAAGATGCTCTAATAGGTCAATCTAGTTTGTTGTCTCTTACTCTCTTAGGCTCCTTTTTTTATTTATTTTATTTATTATTTTTTTAAACGAATTTTTATTAAAAGAACCCACCAAAGCAAAAGCTAGGCGGGGAAAGAATACAACCCAAAGAAAGACAACAGATTCCAAACATTCACAGCCTTTAAGCTAGACACCCATCCTACCTATTCCACCTTAACATTCCACACCACCTCTTTGACAGATCCACTTATATTATAAAAACAACAACTTTTCCGTTTCCCCCACATCACCCATAGCACTGCCACTAAGACGAGCTGCCATATTGCCTTTTCCTTCCTATCCCTCCACCATGCCAAGCCCAAAGGGACCCCATATTCTCACCTTCTTTCCCTCCTTCCTAAATATGAGATATGAACATAAAATGACTTGACAGAGAAGCTTCTACTTTTTTGCGCATTTCCAAATCCTTTTGTCATGCAACTCTTGGATAATATTGGTACCTTTAAGATGCTCTAATAGGTCAATCTAGTCTACCATCTCTAACTCTCTTAAGCTCCCTTTTTTTGTGAAAGGTAATGGAATTTTATTAAAAGAACCTGCCAAAGCATAAGCTAGTCGGGAAAAGAATACAATCCAAAGAAAGATAAAAGATTACAAACATCCATAACCTTCAAGCTGGATGCCCATCCTACCACTTTCACCTTAATCTTCTACACCACCTCTTCCACAGACTCCTATTGTGAAAACAACAGTTATTATGTTCCCCCCACATCACCCATAGCACTACAATTAAGATGAGCCGCCATATTGCCTTTCTTTCCTATCCCTCTACCATGCCAAGCCCAAAGGAGGACTTCGACATCACCCACAAAATGTTGAAGATTTCAAGGAAGCTTCCCACACCTTCTAAGCGAAAGTGCAATGGATGAAAACATGATTAATCTACTCAGCATTGCTCATGCACGTAAGACAAATGTTGGGGAGGATCATGGATTTCTTTTAGAGGTTATCTATGGTCAACACCATTTTCCTACCCACCAACCAAACAAATGCTGCAACTTAATGGGGGCATCATAGAACCATGAGTAGAAATGGTGATTCGATTTCACTTCCAAAGGTACCTCTTGAATCAAGCTATAGAAATATGGAACAATGAAACGACTTGAACTATGCATATGCCACACCAAGTCCTCACCCGAGGAGGGGTAATAACCCTGCAACTGGTCCAAAAGCCTAACAAAATTACCCACTTCCTCGTTCGACAAATCCCTATGGCGAGGTGGAGGCTAAACCAAAGAACCTCCACAAGTAGAAAAACAATGAGCTACTATAACGTTCCTCTTTGGGAAAAAGTATGCAACCTTAGAAACTATTCTAATATTGATCTACCTCCACACCACACATCCTCCCAAAAGCAAACATGCTTTCAATCTCTCGGCGAGAAGGAAACCCCCTTGCTGAACTTAGGGGATATCAATGCAATCACCTTCCACATACCTAAAGCCAGATATCGCAAAGGTCTCTTAATACCCCAACCCCTCCTAGATGTCATATTTGCTACCTATAACCTTTCTCCACAATCTCCCCTCTTCTATACTAAATCTCCACAGCCATTTACTTGATAATGTTAGGTTCATGGCTCCCAACACTCTAATGCCCACTCTACTTTCTGCAATAGGCTTGCAAACCTTTTTCCCACTTGATAAGTTGAAACTTTTACCTACCCCTCTCCACAAAAATTCATGCCTCAACATTTCTAGTCTATCCAGAATAACTTGAGGGCACTTGAAAAGGGACAAGGTACAATGACGTATTTGAGAAGGCAGGTTTGATTAGAGTTAAGTGCCCTTCCATTGAAAGATGTCAACATTTCCATCTTAAGAGCTTCCCCTCGGTCCTCTCAATCACCTTCTCCCATAAGTGCTTAGCCGACTTCCCAATACACAGAGAAAGGCCAAGATAAGTCGAAGGAAAAGACCCAACATTGCATCTAAAAAACATCTGCCAACCTCAACACCTCATTCATGTCCATGAGAATACCCAACATCTTACTTTTAGTCATTGTTGTCACGTGCGATCGTATATGCCATTCTTTTCAGAAGGAGGCATATGCAATCCAGGATAGCATGCGATGGCATACTTTTTTGTGCGATAAGTATGTGATTGCATATGCAAGTATACCATACTATGGCATACTTTTTTGCGCAATAAGTATGCGATCGCATATGGAGTATGCCACATGCAAGTATGCAATGTCATACTCCATATGCAATTGCATATAGGTCCAATGGTTAACAAAATGACCTTCGAATTCATGTATCCAAACATCATATGTGTATAGTAGCCTATGTTGATATGTTTATTTTATATATATTAAATTTATAAGTCAATAAGTTGAAATTTGTAACTTCACAAGTTGTGTGTGTGTGTGTGTGTGTGTTTTTTTTTTTTTTTTAATTATTATTATAAATTATAAATTGTATTTGTAAATTAAGTTGTAACTTGCAACTTATAAGTTGTTCAAGTTATCAAGTTACCAATAAAAATTTTATGTTCGAAGTTTTTAATACTTAATTTTCACTTAATATAACATGTTGTTTGTTTTGTTAAATTTTATGTAAATAATAATATAAGTAATTAAATATATAGCTTAATTTATAGAAGGTCTAATAGTCTCAAATGCTCAAACTACAATAAAATAGGTAAAAGAACCCAATCCAATTACTTGTAATAATTAGTCATAGTTTTTCCTATTTTTAATTTTTTTTTTTTAAAATTTTCACCTTCTTTTTTATATATTTAATTTAATTTAATTTAATTTTTTTTTAAATTTTAAAAAGCCAGGCCAATATGCGATAGCACATGTGAACATGTGATGGCATATGCAAACAACAGCATGTGCCAGTCGCAGACGATGGCAATGTAATTTGAGAACATTGCTTTTAGTAATATTCACCTTCAACCCTGATGCCACCTGGAAACACCTTACCATTATGGGGGCGCTGCCATCATGGGCTCCGTCCAACCCATCCGGAGGATCCAATTATCAGTCTGGATTATCAAAAATCAGGATTATTCTAATCATAACATGAGCCACACCACAGAGAAAATAATGTACAGCTACCCAAAAGTTCCAAACCGTGGGGGCCAACTGATTTTTTTTTTTTTAATTTTTTTTTTTTAATTTTAAATTTATATATGGGATACAATTTGTCCAAATGCAAACCCAGCATAAAAATGGGACTCTCGATATAATCCAATACAATCATCACTTGAGTCATATCACTTGATTTTTATTTATTTATTTTTGTCAATGTTGTTTCCTACGGTACGGAGCACCTGAAATTTGCGGCTCACATGTTCACGGTAGCAGCTGATCAGCAGTTTGGTAAGCATACGTTCACTAAATTGGGTGCATCTGATGTACGGTTTGGGTAGCATACACCTGATGTCTGGACAAAAATCTAATTAGGGCCCACCATTATGCCTATGCAATCCAACACATCCCAGAGGAAGATCCAATCACTATGTGACAACTGACCAAACACCAGACCAATCAAATCATCACGTCCCACAATATGAGAGCAGCCAAAAGCTTCAACCTGACATGTGGTGTGCCTGGTAGCGATCAACTAAGATACCCCACCTTGATGCATGTATAAGACATCCACACCATTCTTCCGTTTTCCCATAACATTTTAGGGCATGAGACCAAAAATGAAACAGATCCAAATCATAGGTGGACCACTTCCTAGGACCCACTGTAATGTTTGTTTGCCATCCAACCCGTTGATATATAAAAACAAAATAACAGCTTGATCAAAAACTTGTGTCCCACGGTAAATTTTTAAGGGTCAATCAACACTATTTCCAATAGCGTGGTCTTCCTGAGATTTGAATCTGCTTCAAAAAAATGATACGGAAAAACGGATATACTACACATCAAGGTGGGGCCCATGGTCAAGGCCACACTTAATCTGCTCCCCCCTCGTCTAACAAGAAACTTGATGTTTGCATCCAACAAACGGCAGTTGTAGGGCCCACTGAGAATATGCCATAAGCACCTGTTCCCATGCCTCAAGTGGCTTTTGAGAGTATGCCCTCACATGAAAGGCGCGCACAGTCAATAACCAGCGAATATGCATTTGTTTTCTAAAATCCTTCTAACACCATTTGTGGTAACGAAATCTTAGAGCAGACGGATGGGGAGGAACAGTTTCTTTTATCAACAACCCTACTTCGGTGAGAAACTGGGCAAAAGACAATCAGATACGTACAGCAATACCTTATGGTGGCCTGTTCCCTCCTGGATTAATTGATCTGAACCATTCATGTTCTCATTACTATCAATCATGTTTCATTGATAACCCTGACCTTTGAATCGTTGATTTGAATATGGACCGTTAAGTAATAATCTTTGTACACAAGCCATACATTCCACAAATGGTCCTTGCGTGGTTGGAAAATGCACCGTACCCTCTCGAAACCCAACCATCATGTTGAATATACAACCCTCATTATAAACAAAACAACAGAGAGAGAGAGAGAGAGTTGAAAAGCTAGATGATGTTTGTGAGAAATTCACCTCATCAACAACTAGATGTTTTAGTGGTGAACATTCAATCCTCACTGTTTCCTGTCATACGGCTCACTTAAAAGAGTTTTGAAACCGCCTCATTTTGGAGTTCATGACTTAACATGATCATTATTTTTTTAAAAAAAAAAAAGAAAAAAAAGAAAAAAAAAAGAAGACAGGCAGAGTGGATTTTTCACAAACACAAACATCAGGGTGGGAGATTCTGAGAGCAGGATCCACGTCCGAGTGGATTTTTCACAAACATCAGGGTGGGCACCACCTTAGATTCTGAGGGCAGGATCCATGTCCGATTGGCTCATGGTTTTCTAAGACACTCGCCTCCTGTTAGCTCATAGACTTTTGTCGGACTCCATACATTTTTTATGACACCTTGGGCTGACAAGACTCGGATCTATTTTGACACACCATGTCACCATCAGGCTGATTTACCCCCACTATAAGCAAGTAGCGGCACCCCAAGGCCTAACAGGTCAAAGTCTGCGTGTCTCGTGAATACGTCACAGATTGAGGATCCCTGAGCATTCCACAAAGCAAGCATGACTGTTTTGCACAAGTTCATGGTTAGGTCAAAACCCCCCACATGTAGCCACATCTTCACCAGCTCACGACAGTTCACATCTCCCATCTTAATTGACAGAATATAAAAATACCCCATTACGACTTGAACGTCTCCCTTGTATCACAGGGCTGTCGATGCTCCCACCTGATAATGTCTTTGGCCCATATTTCAAACTGAAAGCCGACCCTTGTTCAAAATTTTGGTTTGGCTTAGCATATAGACCTATCCCAATGACAGCACTAAACGTGGGGAGATGATTTTTTTTTTTTTTTTTTTAATATTTATTTTTAATAATAATAAAAACAAAGCAGAATCTCCAGAGGGCCTATTTCTTTTTCTTCAACTAAATGGAGAAGGAGACACTTCCCTCAACAAGCACCCCCCACTTGATCCAAAGTGAGCAGCTAAACCAACTCAGTTACCTGTCAAAGTGAGCTTCTTTCATGCATCCGATAGTGCTTGCCAGAGTTTAGCATCGGTTGCACGCCTCGCCTCACAGGCAAGAAGTGATAGGTAGAGATTTGGGTTATTCATTGGGGCACACTGACCAAATTCAGTAAAAGATACCAAGCCCGTCGTTCACTTGTCAGGATGTTCATACATGCATGAGAGAAATGGACGGCAGACAGGATGACCAACAGTATATTAGTTGAAGCATGCAGCCCACCTGATGAGTGATGTTGATTTTTCCACCCTGCGGAAGGTTTATGGACCTCACCTGATGAGTGACCACCATTCTCTCTCTCTCTCTCACACACACACACACACACACACACATATATATATATAGATGCGCGTGGTATATATTCTCGTAAACACATCTTCATATGATGAGAGAATCCGTCCATGAAGAAGACACGATGATGGCCAGGGACGAGCATAGCATCGCATCTCCCGCCCCATCATTCTGTTAACGAGGAAAGAAACATGCTACAAACTACAAGATGGAAACAACATACATAATGAAAATACATTTCCACACGCCTTAGCACTTCGGAGGTCGAGAAAGAAATGTAGAGATGCATGCAAGCATACTGTAAAAATCACCTTGCATGCAAGCACACGAACGCACATGAACAAATGCTCAGTATGCATGCATGCAAGCACATGAACGCATGCTTAGTATGCATCCATGCATGCATAACATGAATGCACACAAACAAATGTTTAATACGCATCCATGCCCGCATGAAAATGCATGAATGACATGCACAATCATGTGCCACACAAAATCCCAGGCAATACAGGCAGAGAAGATGCAATTAAAAAAAAGGGTGGCACTCACCTGAAAATCTCAACCTACCAGCAATTTGGAGATTATCCACTTGCCTTTATAAAAACATTCACATAGTTGAAATTAATTTCTCAAGCCAATCTATCAAAACCCTCCAACTTGTAGAAGAAAAGAGCAAAACAAAGGAGACGAATGGGGGGTGTTCTTGCTCGGAAGAGCACATAACCTACCTTTTAAGTCTCTGGTTCCGGTACAACCTTGCGAATACCAATTGAGAGAATTCCCTCTTTTGACACTCTTAGTTAACATGAAATACTTGTCACTGCAACTCTTCAACATGGATTCTTCAGTATGGATGTGACCTTTGCCCCCCGTGGTGATGCCTGTCAAGGCCAGAACCTCCACCATCCCTGTAATTGTCTCTGCGCCTGTCCCCACCAACACCACCATAACCACCTCTACCTCCCCCACTGTTCCACAAAATAAATAAACAAAATCAGAGGCATGTCTTCTCTCTGACGGGCTGCAATCAGCAGGCTGGGCTCGCCTGTCAAGCATTTAGGAACAGCTTGCCATGATAAGCTTAAATCTAACTCCCAGGCCGGGGGGCTTGGCACATGGTCTCAAGATAGGCCAGCCCAGGCCCAGATTTAGTAATTGTTACCGACCAGGCTTAGATTGATCCTAGCCAGGCCCCTGATGACGATATGGCGAAAATAAATAAATAAATTGAAAAACTAACAATTGTGGAACATTTTCATTAGCATCACATGCTAGGACAGGAAAAGAAACAGGCAGATAACATTGACATTTGAATCTCTTAGTGTTTTCTTTATAATTAACTCGGCCTTCTCTTTTATGCCAAAAGATCCAGATTCAAGAGCGCAAACATAGAAAAATGATTGCAGGAGATTAATAAAGACTGCTACAGTACAGATGGGGTTGTTAAGGGGGCGGGCCAAAGGTCTCAATGTGTTCCGTCTCCGTAATGATACGGTCGTAAAGACTGATAAGTATAAGTAATGGTCGCGATAGTTACACAATACAAGGGTGAAACAGGGCATTTGGTTTTTTGGGACCATATCGGCTGTTATGGAGGCAACAACCGTTACACCCGTAATGGTTAATAAATGATTACTTTTTTTTTTTCTATTTAAATCCATTTTTCTCATTCCAAGATTATTCCACAGCAGCAAAGTATTCCAAAACGGTAACGATGGCTTTAACGGCCACTACCGTTACCTTTATGATACGGGTTGTAATGGCTGTTACGGATCTCTTTTTGATTGAAAAGAAAAACCGCAAAAACCTATATCTGCCCCGTAACATTGAAATTTTTTCCCTAAGAAACTTGTATTTACGCCATAATAGACCATTATGAGGATGTTACAGCCTTTATAAGGGGGTGTAACTGGCAGTTGATGATGGTTAAAAGTCATTTTTTCCATAAGGCTATGACAACTGTTACGACCCCATAACGAGTAGCGGTTGCTACTGTTACCTTTACGTAACGGCCTTTACAGCACACCATGCGATATCAAGAACTCTTACTATAGTTTTAGTAAGAGTTGTTGAAAAACCTATATCTACCCTGCAACGTTGAAAAAAAAATCCAAGAAACTTGTATTTATGCCATAACTGACTATTATGATGATGTTACAGCCTTTATAAGGGGGCATAACGGGTAGTTGATGATGGTTAAAAGTCATTTTTTCCATAAGGCTATGACAACTGTTACGACCCTATTACCTTTACGTAACAGCCTTTATGGCACACCATGCACAACAGACTTCAACCACTCTTACTATACTTTGTATTAAAATCATAGATTAAAACAATTTGGATGGATGGAATCTATGAGGGCCATTTTTTCAAAAAATTATAGTGCTTGATTGTTCCGGTTTCTAGTTCTAATGCTTGATTGTGGTGTTTAAATATTAGAGACACCTAACCATGTTCATAAATTCACCAGACAACCATATGCAACACTCTAACCAAAAACTTGACCATTACGCTACCATAAACATGTTCAAAACGAAAAATGAATACATATTAGGAATATTTACATTATTCTGTATTTTCTAAATATTTTTCCAGATATTTTAGGGCAAAAAAAAAGTCAACCGTTATGAGGGGTCATAACGGTTGTTATGCACCTGTATCAGCTGTTACGACTGATACCCGTATTGGTAACGATGGTGATCGTTACGGCCACCGTTATCGATACGAAATACCTTGCGAGATCTGTCCAAGCTTGGATTGCATAGTAAAACCCAGGCCTGAGTTTGGCCAAGGCTTGCTACGGGCCAAAGCCCGGCCCGTGATGATAACATATGGCCTGAGTTCAAGACCATCTCAAGCCCAAGTCCAAGTCCAGACACCCTCTTTCGTGCATGGCATGCCCACTATGCATGGTATTGACAAAAGCTTAAACAGGCCAGGCCAGGATAGGACAGGCTGGGTTCAAGACACAACCCCAAGCCTAGCCTGAAGCCCGACAAGCCAATCCGGCCCAGTGACAGCCGCAAGTACAGAGTTCCCCAGCAGCATAAAAGGAAAATGCCGTGTGATTTGTTAATGCCCCCTGATGAAGGGATGAGGTGGGGATATATATGCTGAGATGGAAGTAGAGATGAAAAGAAACAAAGAAAGGGGAGTTTTATGAAGAAAAAGGGTATTGGGGCTGCTAATGGGCTGGGCCTGGGCTTAGCAAATCAAAATTTTTGAATATGCCCAGCTCAAAAGCCTGGCCAAAGAGTTTAAAACGCAGCCTGAAGCCCAGCCTGTCGACAGCCCTAAAGGGCATGCAAAGAGTGTTGCACTATTTGCCAGGGTAGAATTTCAGTCAACACCTGTGAGTATTATAACTTGAATCTGACAAGAGTGCCACACTCCTTCAAGATGTGATTTTAATGTTGAATTGGCAGAGGCATGTAAAACTTCAGAGCGCGAATGCAAAAATAAGATGCGCTTATGCGAGTGTAAAACTTCATAGCGCGAGTGCAACCCATATGGAGAGTGGAGAAGTATTCCTAAACTGAGACCTACACTTGATTAAGGTGTCTATAATCTTGTTCGCTGCGCTACTCTCAAAATAAACGAAGCACCTATAGCCGCCTCTACTCAGAAAATTGGAGAAAAAAAAATGACAGATTAACATCTAGGGATTGGAATTAACTTTTGTTGCACATCTAATAACACTTGTCAAACCCCCGATAATAATTAACCTTCCTGAAAAAGACTAAAAGAAAAAACTGCAACTCTTAAAAGTGTTTACCTCTGCTTCACTTGAATCACGACATGCAATACAGTTTGAGCCATCTTTGACCTCAAGTTTCCTGCCGAAGTTCCCATCACCATCTCCAAGTAGGGCTGTCAACAGGCCGGGCGAGGCCAGGGTTGGCTTCAGCTCGGATTTTGAACTGTTCAGGCCAGACCTGATGGGCCAGGCCTATTCACAATTTTGACAGCCCCATCCTCCAAAACCCATCCCACAACGTAATCCAGAACATCATAATCTGCATCATCAGGTGCTTTCTGTTGGGTTTGTATCCCAACTACTTGCCGATGTGTGGCTGCAGCCACCGTAGAATAAAAGACTGAAAAGAGAAAGATATGAACTGCTGCTGTATTTTCTTATTAATAGAAACGAATTACATTGCTACCTTTATAGGCTTTCTTATACTATGAAATTACTAATTTATCCCTGTCTAGATTCATCCTAGGGGCATCTAAAGAAAGAAAAAATTCAAAGGAAAAATCTACTGTTTATCTTCTCCAACTAATATTCTAAACTTAGAAAAATCTCACAGCTAAAAAAATCTTACAGCTAGCATGCACAGCTAGCACACGCACCCTTCACACGGTTTTGGATTTGCAAAATCCTCCACCGTATCCAACACTTTCTCCATTTCAACCTCACCGAGAATCATCGATTTACCTTCTTTATGCTTCAACATCACATCCTAATACAATTCTTCTTCCTTTTAATGTTCACATCACCAAACAAATGTGTTTAATTGTCCACATTACCTCCACTCATAAACATAAATATGGAACTTCAACTCTGATACTTACTATCAGGTGATCATCCGACACTATCAACCGACACCATCTATTTTGAGCACTAGAGTAGCAAAAGTAGAATTTACTCTTTAATCTGAGTGTCGTCATGGATTCCCTAAATAAACCCATCAGCTCCCCATCATGAAACAAGGCTCTCTTTCTACCTAGGTCAAAAAGCAGTCACCAATATTTTACTCCTCAAACATATTTGCATAAAGTGCAATGGGCTGCAACAACAACTGGGGTGCAGGAGCAGGAACAGCTGCTTCAAAATGACAGTGCAAGTTAAAGCGAAAGTGGTACTAGGTAGAAGGTATCAAAAAACACATATTCCAATACTTCATCCATCTTGGCTCATGAACTCTTAATGTCTAATTTTATAGCAAACGACTACCTCTGTTTTTTTTTTTTTTTTTTCCAGAAAGTATTCAAGAAAAACACCGAACAGCAACAACCCGAACAATAAAAAACAGAAAGCAGCTACAACCCAAGCAACGAAGACAAGGAACAATCGTCACAGGCCCTAGAACAAGAGGCCAAGCCCGCTACGTCTAGCTTTGCCCTTTTGAACACCTCCGACACCATCCCACATCTATTCTGAAAGCATCATCTGTTTCTTTCCCCCAAATGGCCCAAATAACTACTAGCAACACTAGAAGCCACACCACCCTTCCTCCTTTCCTGACACCACCTCCATGCCAAGCCGAACAAAGCATTTCAGAAGAACCTGGCATTACCCACGGCACGTGAAACAAAAGCAAGAACCTCTCCCACAAACTATGAGCAAAAGGGCAAATGAGTAAACAAGTGGTCAACTGATTCTGCATTTTGCATACACAATACAGATATTGGGAAGCACCATCATCCTCCTTTGAAGATTTATCTATAGTAAGCACCCTCTTCCTTCCCACCAACCAAGACCCTTGGAGATTAGGAGCGCATATGAAGATTCAGACACAGGCATTGTATAATATTTCTCCTCTTTACCAAACTTGTATAATATTTTCCTCGTCTCTTTACACTAACTTGCTAATCATGCACATGTAGAAACCAACTTTGATTTAATAAGAAAGCAAACCAAAATCTCTACTAACTTTACGAATTTCTGGAACATCAAAAAATTGAAACTTTTCAAACTTGGAAACCCATTTACAATCCCACTAATTGCCCTTTTGGGCTCCAAGGTAACACCATCAAATATGTTAGTCCCAACGTATTCCATAACAGTAATGGTGTCCGTAATGGCCACTGACGTTACTGTTACAATTCACGCTATGATAGCCTTAAAAAAAAAAAAAAAAAAACCTATTTTGGCCCTATAACTGAGTGTTATGAGTTAATTTTTTTATAATGGCGTTACAACCATTATGTCCCGTAACGCGTAACAGTTACCACCATTACCATTACGTAACCATATTGGAATACCTTGGTTAGTCCGACACTCCCACTAAGGGTAGCCCACCACCCACAACTCAATCCTTGCCAATTTTTTTTTTTTTTTTGCATTGTGGTTTCTTCGTTGGCAATTGGCCATTGTATCACTAGAAGTGGCGCCCACTCAGCCACTTAGAAACTTGTAGATTTCATAATATCTTACAAGAATAATAAGGGCTAACGTAGAAATAAACTCCACCAGTAGTAATGTGCCAACCAGTCCGAAAACCTTGCATGTGAAAGTTGGGGGGGCCCACATCAAAATCTTAAAATACTTGATCATTTCTTAAAGGCATGTTAAGGGATGCAGTAGATAAAACTAGTGGGAAAAACTCCTCTGGTAGTGATGCACCAACCGGTCTCATGCCCAGTAGAGAGTTGATGGTTGTTAGATTGTCAGTCATTAAACTTTTGCGCAGTAATCAACACATCCCAAATGGCAGTAATAAAGCCATGATGAATGATTAGAGTAACGTATATGGGTCTCGTTAAATGAGTGAGAATAACTTGTGATGAGGTGAATGAATTCCCTGTAGCATCCAATTTTCATAGGGGTCAGCATTAAGCCATTTTCAATTTAATACTACTTACAGATGAATTACACACTAGCATCCAAGATGAGATCCCTCGGTGTATATTGTTCGTGAATGAAATGGTGGTTTCTGAGTTGTTCACAAGACTAGAGGAATCAAATGCTAAGTTGGATGTCTGGAGAGAGGCTCTATAGTCCACAGGTAAAATAGTTAATGCAACCTAGACATTATTTGGTTTAATTTAGTACGAAGATATAACGGTGAGACTTCCATTAAAACTTATGGCCAAAAGATTTCTTGAAGCAGTTTGTATTAATTGTTACCATGACTCTATTATTAAAACAAATGGAGATAGATGGGATGTTTCCAATAAATTGTAACTAGGTGGATGAAGTAGAGTGTGCCTCCAAAATGCTGTGTTTTTTAACCTGTGTTGTTTTATCACCTCATGCAATTGAAACAAAAGGATATTTTCCTAGAAAGCTGTTTGATGAACTAATCTATATAGGGGAAAGTGTTGGGTACAGAGCAAGGTGTGCCGTTACGGGACAATAACTACCATTATGTAAGGTTACGCATTATGGGGCCAATACAGCTTCTTCTTCTTCTTCTTCTTTTCTAAAGACCGTAACAGATACGGTTCATATCATAACAGTAACAGTGGTGGCCATTATGGCCACTGTTACAGTTACGGAATACCATGGAGGCAAGAAAAAAGAAGAAGAAGAGAGAGAGGACAAATTGGTGTTGAAGAGATAAGGTTGTTGAGATGGATGTGTGGGAAGACTAGGAAAGATGGGATCAAGAATGAGGTCATTGAAAGCAATCCAACAAAATCCCCAGTAGGAATATAAAAGACCGATTGTGAGAGTTTGCCCATGTGCTAAGAAACTAGAGACGGCCCTATGATGTGCAACCAAGCATGTTACATGCAAGAAATCAAGAGTTACTCCCACTCGATCATGTGTTTGGAACTTGTGGGCCCACAATGATCACACGCGTCTGGTCCCATCAATATTTTAGCCCCTAGTTTTTTATTTGGTAATTTATTTCTTTTTAGTGTAATGACCAAAATACCCTCACGTAAGGTTGCAGTAACTTAAGCAAGGGTGTCTTTTAGTCTTTTTCCATTATTAGTCTCTCTTTGTTTAAGAGGCATGTAGAAGACATAGCATTGGACATGTGAAGGCACTTGTATCGAGGGAAAGAGGATTTGTAAAGTCAACATGGTTAGGACAAGGCTATGTTGATGATTTGTATTTTTTTTAATGATTTCATATCCCTACTACTACCTACTAATGAGTATTTTAAATTTGGAAAATGGATTTACCAAATAACACAACCTAAACAAGTTTTTACATTCAAAAAACATTTTCATCATGGTTTTGGATAATGGTATCATTGAGAATATCAGCCATGCCTACAAACGATGCAACACAGAGCATACTGGACACACACTGGATGGATTTTCTTGGCACAAAAAAAAAAAAAAAAACAATTGAAATATAGAAAAATGTAGAACATCAGAATCTATCATTTTGTGTGGTTTTAGCATGTATTTAATGGTGTATCAAAACCATTCTTTGTTAAGAACGCTGTCTGTTAGCTTCACCTGCTGAAAGTCAACCAACGATGTCCTAATTGAGCACAAATCAAGCATGGTCTGGTGGACCATGGCCCAATACATATGAATACAACAAAAAGAAGATTTTTCTTTTTTTTAAGGAGTGATGGTTGATCCCTTCCAATAGTTTTCCAAATGGTCCATTCTGCTTTGATTTGTCAATCTCACTCAAATGTTGTGTTTTGATCATCAAAACAGGCCTAAATCAAAGTCTAAAAGTAGTTCCTAACCTTCCTCCATGGTTGAAATGAAGAAAGAAGTGGAAAAAGGAGAGATTTTGAAAATAAACATGTCAAAGGGGGCCTTTATGATCATATCAACCTTGTACCTTAGTCGCTATACGGAGAGTACCAGTAACACAATGCATCATATCCCCTTCAGGCCTTTTTTTTTTTTGAGAGAGAGAGAGAGGGAGAGAAACAAATAGATGTCGTGCATTTGCTTCATGATCAAAGCAACTGAATAAATTCAGGAAACAAACAATGGCACATCTGTGTGTATAGATGTATGAGAAGGGAGTTTGTCGGGTCAGCAAACCGCAAATTAGCATAAGCATTAACGCAAATCCCAAAAGGGATGCCATCAAATCAAGAACAAGAAATATGGTTGTAGGCTTTCAAGTTTGACTAGATATCACATGTTTTCCCGTCTCTTCCAGCGTAAGCATAGAGCAAGAAGCTAAATTTTCTTTGTTAATAAAGGCCAAAAGCGCCTTCACACACCCAAAGCTATGCCTTATATAGGCTTAAACAAAGAGAGAAACCCTTATTATGGGAAAGTACTAAAATAACCTCCTTGCTTAATTTATTACCACTTTTAAGTGACAGTATTTTAGCTATTCCATTTATTATCAAAACTGGACAACGAAAGGGGAAAAAAACTAAAAACTAAAAAAACTACCCACACGTGTGATCATGGCTCACATGTGTGAACATGTTGAGGGCACATGTTTCAAACATGTGATCAAATGAGGCCCATTCTTGATCTCTTGTGTGTAACGTCCTTCATTGAAGAACTTGGCTCCGTCAACTTCATCGCAATTTATTGCTCATATGGCTCAGGGTTGATATGTTGAAACTCTTCATTGGAAATCCACCAACATCCAAATTTTCGATGACCTTTCCATTTCACCAAAAACTTCAAATACCCGCCTCAACATGTCGACTCAATCTTATCATCGATTACATCCTTGATTACTTCATCAAACTACCGCAATACTTTAGGTATCTCAATTGCTTGTTCTTTTTCATTATAATCTTCGTGGTTTCCAAAGTAAGCAATCAAATCCTCCATATTGAAGACATGACTGATTTTAAGTTTAGGTGGAATGTTCAACAAGATATTTATTTTCTCAGGTTGTTTCTTGACATAGTAGGGACCCACATTCCTCAGATGTAGCTTGTGATATGATCCAGGAGGAATAAGTTCAGGCCTAAGATGGACCATAATTTATTGCCTTCGTTGAACTGTGCAAACAATTGCATCATGTCACAGTATCCTTTATAGTTTTCATTACTCGTCACACTCTTATAGATGATATCTTCATGCATCTCCTTGACATGTTGCACAAAATCCTCAGCATCTTGATAGTAGTTATCGGGAGAGGTAGCTGATTGATAGGTTGTCGAGGTTTAAGTCCACGACAAACTCAAAAAAAGATGATCCTATCGTACGGTCTATAAACAAACACGCCTTGGAAAAGACCGTTCCACATGCGAATGTGCTCACTGACAAGACATTGCAAAAAATTCTGATGCTTTGATCTGCAATTTCCGTCTCATGAACTTAATATCTTAATCAGACAATGGTTTTAGGAATAGCGTGAAATCGGACCACTTCTCTGAGAAAAGGTCTACAATGTACATCACATCTGACGTGTTCTTGTATTGAAAGAAATGAGCCATCGGGCAGAATGGATCATTGCGTTCTTAATAATCTCAAGACAAAGTCCATGCTAAGATCTTCCCATGGTCCCTTTGGTACTGACAACGAGTGCACAAATGAGTGTTTTTAATACGCCCTTTGCCAAGTTGACATGCTCAGCATTGCTAGACCAGGGTTGTTCGTCTTTCATAATTCCCTTTCAATGGTAACAGTCTTCGACCATGATCATGTTCATGTCAATCCCAAAGTGACTACCAAGGCCTCCACAATGCAGCTCAACGTCACTAGCTCCTGCAAAGAGCCCATTGCAATGCACGATCTTGTACCATAAAACAGAAGCATCGTGGAGAGCAAACCATGTCATCTGACCTTGAGTTTCACTGTGGACACTGATAGTGTAGTCAAGATGTCTTCTTTCTAAGAGTGTTTGCTACCTTGTTCATTATGCTCACGAGATGCTTGAGATTGAAGGTAAATTCCCATATGCATACGCTCCACTTGCGTATCACGCATTTAACTTCTTCTGGGAGTTCAGGTACATCAATACTTCATGGTCAAAATAGAGTATGAATTCTCGATGCACTAAAAAATGTCTCCAGCGTCAGGGCTTTTACCAGTGTAGAACTCAACGTCATGGGTAGATTACCATTTTCATGCATTGTTGAGCTTCTCACTGAATATGCAACTAGGTGCCCTTTGTAACAAAGGCAGCCACCAATGCCCCAATGCCCATAGGAGAAGCTTTACACACCATTGCAAAGTCTTTTTCAAAGTCTGCTAGGCATAAAACTTTGTTCATCTTCTTAATTTCTTTTAAGGCTACAGTGTCTACTTCATTCCACTCAAGAATTGAGGCCATGATGGATCAAATATTCCTCTCGCGAACAGAGGTAGAAGAGAATGTCAAAGTATACAATGACAAACTTTACCTATGGATGGCCATACTGTTGTAGTATTTCCATCATCACTTGCACGAATCTCGTGGGTGAATGTCAGGTTGAATATGCATGACTAGCCATTGGTACAACCTATTTGTCTTGAATGTGATTTTCCATTCGTCCTCAGGGCGAGTTCTTACCTGGTTATACCCACTTAGCAAATCGATCTTCAAAAAGATTGTACCATTTGACATCATATCTAAAATGTTGTCTAGGCATGGGACCAAAAAAGGCACTTTACGACAATCTTATTGATGATGCAGCAGCTATAACATACATCCACCAACTAGCATCCTTATTTGGCATCAACATTGTTGGCACCACACATAGGTTGACGCTTTCATGATCTAAGCCCTTGGTGAATAATTCCTCCGCCCTTCGACCAAGCTCAACATCACACATTGGCGGTAACCCACTTGACTATTCATAAAGGACTAAATCCTAAAATTGAGACAGTACCTCCTGGTTCTCAGGATGTTGCCTAGAATCCTCATCAATTGAATCAGTCTTGCATCCTCGTCCCACAAACGCATAGATGATCCCTTGCTCTTTACTTTCTTCTACAAATGAAGCCATATTGAACATTGTCGAAACAACTTATCTCCTTTGGTTCCTTCTTTCATAGGTTTGAGAATGACAAGCTTCCCTCTATACATGAAGTTGTACATATTCTTATGGCCTTGATGAATCACATCTTTGTCGTACATCTATGGGCATCACAGAAATATATGTATGACTTTCATTGGAATGATGTACACCAAATTGATTCGACGGTAAAATCATCGACGCCTCTATTTTGTTTGTAAACAGTAGCGACCATAGTCATTTCACGAATTAATTTAATAATATTATACTCAGACATACCATCTTTGTTACATTCGTATATAGAGCCACTAGAATAAGCACTTTGAGTTATTTGGTTTCGTTCTTCAAATTGTAGATCAATTGTAGTTGATCTGGAATAATAATTTCTAGTTATAGGGTAAGGAGTGGTATATTTAATCTCATTAAATTCTAGATCAGAGTAGATTTTTTTCTAAAGGGGATATATGTTTATCAGTATTGTTGATTGATTCAGGAATAAATATATTAGCTAATTTTTTTAATGATTTATTCTAACATTTCTTCTGTTGAATCTTTAAGGGCAAATTGCATAGTTTTAGGGAATTCATGTGGTTTAAATAGAGGTTCTTGATTATTAATATCGGATGAAAATTGTATAGAAGTAGAGTCTAGTGAAATATTATATAATTTTTCAGTTAGATGTTCTATCCTATTTGTAACATTTTCTATTCTATTTGCTTGGTCTCCTATTATTTGTAAGTATTGGTTGGAATAATTATTTTGGTCTATTATAATTTTTACTCATTTTATTATGGTAAAATTAGTTGAATTAATTAGTTCGCTATTTTGTATACTTCTGAACGGTGTAGCTTGGATTTTGGTATTTTTAATATTTAATTGAATTGCATCAGGAGGATGTATGGAAGTAGTAATTTTATTTTCTGTGATTTTCCATTCCTGAGTTATTTTTGTAGTTATATTTACTTATTTGGGCTTTAATTATGGAGAATAGGAGTTATTACGCCAATTATTAAACCATTGAAAGAATAGAATATTTTCTTTATATTGTTTACAATATTTAAAATGTAATTCTTCCATATAATCTTGTTTATATTGTTGTGGGAATATTCTATAATTTTTTTTCTATTTTGTTTATTATAGTCTTGGTTAAACTCATTACTTATAAATTATTTATCTAGAATAAATTCTTTTTCTATTACAAATATTCCTGGATCCATTTGTGATTGTGTTGGTGATAAATTATCTTGATCTTCTTGATGTGTTGTATAATATGGTTGAGTAATGTTAGATTGTGTTCTAGTCCCTTGTATTCTATATTCTTCTGTAATATTAGTTCTTTTTTCATCATCGAATCGTCTATTTCTTGTTATAATTTCTGGTTGAGTCTATGGTGTTTCTATTATAGAAAATGATAATTGTCTGCTATTATCGATATATTGTATATTTAATGTAACATGTTTAGTTGGGTTCAATCGTATTTCTACTGATCCATCTAAATGTTCAATTATTTGTTCTAAATTTCTATTTTTTACTTGTTGAGGAGGTTGTAATTGTGTTAAATTCTAGCTTCGGGGTAGTTGAATTTGATTCCACATTATTGCTTTTGGGACTACCGTATTTGCTTTATTCATATCTGTTTGTAATAATATAATTTGACCTTTTGACTCCCTTTAATAGCTCTTGGTACTATACTAGTATTCATAACTTTATAATGAATTCGATATACTAATGCTAACGGTATACTTCCATCCATTAATCGGTGTCCACTTGTTTTAATATTAAGTATTAGTGGATGTAAAATATTGGGATCTCTTAAACTTAAGAAAAAGTTTGGATAGCAATTAAAATAAATTGGTCTATTACATAAACTTGATTCTATATATAATTCCTAATAAAGAGTCATGAAAATTTAAATGTTTACAATCTTTTAAATATATTAAAGTACTAGCATTTAATCCTTATCTAGTTAAATGGTTTAACTGCTACTTGTACTAATCCAAGATGGAGATAATCATATTTCTTTTTTATATATTGTATAATTACTTCTTCTGAAAATAATCTTATTGTTTTATATTCATTATTTAATCTTATAGTTTATTCTTTAGTTTTAATAACATAATCGGACATAAATTCGAATGTTCCTATCTTGTATATTTCTTGGTTGGTATTTTTGGTAGCTTCCAATTTGCCAAATTTATATATATATTTTCATAATTTATTTGAGAATTATTTATTATACTATCATCTAATATAGATGAGAGTATGTGAGATATTACTATTGTTGTGAAATAACTTATCCATCATACCACTATTTATGATACTATTTGGAGACTAAATTGTTCAGTTATGGGTCCCTTGCGGCAATGTGGCATTCTCTTGCTTGGAGCTAATACGGGTCTACACCTTAGAACAATAGATCAATCTAAACATTGATCATAAAATAATATTGATCACAGGAACCACTATTTGCTGCAGTAGCAACTTGTGTTATAGTTATTATTGTCTAGTGGTGTATAGTACAAAATAATATAGAATAGTTATGTATAGTTACTCTACTTACTCCCATTAATGTATCTATTTATTAGTTCTGATACCATTCTGGCCCGTTTGATCGTTTCTAATAAATAGTCTAATACTTAAGTAATTTAATAATGATGATGTTTAAGATATCTACTATTTTGAATAAAATAACTAATCCTACTAGTATTATTACAGGAAATAATAAGAATAAAATGGTTATTAGGAAAAATATCATTTTTTGTATTACAAATAACAATAATAAATTTCATACACTAAAAAAATAAAAATAAAAAGAAAAATGCTTAAAGGAATATAAAGAAGCATTATAATCTTCTGAATAATAAAAACTTTTCGTGATAAAAGGATTACAAAACAAAATACAACAATTGAAAATTAAATACTTACAAACTAAATTTTTTCTGAAGCAATTACAAGCTAGTAAATGATGTAGGGTCACACTGATTTTACAGGAATTGGGTTAGAAGAGGTTAGAAGTTGTGAGTAAGAATGACTGCGTGATCGAATGCTTGAGTGATGCCTCCTTTAATGGAGGAAAGAGCCTTATATAGACTACGGTATTAAACTTGATTGAAGTCCGGAAGCTGCTTGGAAGGTGTCGCGGATTTGAGCCTGATTGAAGTTCGGAACCAAAATCTTTCTCTTCCCTCCATTTGGATGCCGCCCTGATCTCCTGCTCTAGCAGGACTCGGAGTACCACATTTATTACATTCAGTTCTTCTTACAAAGTTTAGATTCCCATAGCTGCAGCCACAAACTTAGGTTTCAAGAACTCATTTTTCCACATAGAAGAGTAGAAACAAAATCCACCCTGCACCAAAATACTGACTTTTTCTCAGCCCAGCATTCTGTACAAGTGGGCATATTTTCTAACAATTCAGATCCTACCTCTGATGGGCCTTACAGTGGATGCAGAATTCAGAAACAATCCCAGACCATCCAATTGGTGGGTTTCTATCATAGCATGTAGACTTCCAACCATACTTCCTCACCATTAATTTACATGACAACTATCGGACATGTAGGGTAGTAAGATAGGTGGGGCTTCGTGATTCATATTCCATCCATGGTAGAACCCACAAGATGGATGGTCTAGATCTTCAACAGGCAGGCCATAAAAAAAAATCAAATATGCAGAAGTAAAGGAACACACTTAGAGTTAGGGCATAGCCAATCGCCATCTTTGCCACTGCCACCGCCACGACCACCACCTCGATTTCCTCTACCGCCTCGGTTCCCTCGATCGCTGCCGCTTTAATACCCTCCTCATCCTCCATATCCTCCACTGCCGCCTTGATAACATCCTCCTCCTCCTCCTCCTCCTCCGCCGCCTGACGAATTGAAAAGGAAGGAACTGTTATAAAAACCCTAAAAGAGATGGAGAGATAAAGAAAGAAACCCTAACCTTGATACTGACCTCGGTTCTGAGAATTTCCGCCATATTCTCTGCCTCCGCCTCTACCGTAGCCTCCGCCACCGCCACGGGGAGGCGGAGCAGAGTTGCCCGCTTTGTCAGACCCATACATCCCAGACATGGTTTCGATATTAGGAGATTTTTCTCTTTCAGAATAAAATAGCTTCTTTTTCAGGGGGGGGGGGGGGGGGGGCCAAAAAGGGTAAAGCGGGCGGTAGGGCTTTCCTATCCGAGTTCATTTTGTCTATGTCGCGACTAAACAACCAGCGTGCGTCACCTCCCACTGGGGCATATGTGTTAAGTGTTTCGATGATCGGAACCATCCATGTTGTGTAATTTATGCAAGATGAGCTAACTAAGAAAATTAGACCGAACGGATGGTTTCGAACTTCAGTATCTATAGATAAATTTAGAACAATGAAAGAAATTTTCGATGGCTTACATTTAGATCTAAAAATCGAAGACTAGGACCATCTCTTGAGCTTGATTATCATATAATAGCTTATTTACGGTAGTAGATATAGTTTAGACGGCTCAAATCACAGGATAATATCCGAAAGTGGGCGCTAATGGGTAGAGACACGTGATCAAATCTACGTCGCGACAGATACAAAAGAAAATCTTACAATCTGCATTTCACACCACATGAGAGAAGGTGAAAGCCTAATGGGTGCTCTCTGTACACGTGCCGGGTTTTGGAGTTGCACGTCAGGTGGTGACCACTGACCACGTTGAACATACAGGTAAGAATGGAAACGGATTGGCTACTCCCCCGCACCAGCCAATGGCTGATGGTCGGTGCTCTGTGGGCCAACTATGATGTATGTGTTTCATCCATGTCGTCCATCTATTTTTCTAGATCATTTTATGGTATGAGACCAACAATGAGGTATATCCTAATCTTAAGTCAACCACATTACAGGAAACGATGTTGAATGAACATGGACCATTAAAAACCTCTTGGGGGCCATAAAAGTTTTGGATCAAGTTGACCTTTGTTTTTTCTCTTCATTTGGGTCTGTATGACCTAATCAACAGATTGGATGTCAAATAAACAGTACAGTGGGCCTTAGGAGGATTTTAATGGTGGATATCCAATCACTATTGTTTTCCTGTGGTGTGGTCCACCTGAGATTAATATCCCTCTCATTTTTGGTATCCAGTCTAAAATGATCCGTAAAAATGGATGAAACACATACATCATGGTGAGGCCCACAGACGGCTGGTGGCAGGGGGAGTAGCTAATCCGTTCTTCACAAGATGAGGATGGATGGTCTGGTCGTTAGGACACAGCATGGTTGAGAAAACTCATTGGCTAGAAAGGGTATGACTAGGATGAATTGTGTAAGACCCGTGTCCTAGTCCGTACCGTTCCGTTAGCTTCCGCGGTCCTTCCAGTCGAATTCCAGCAACCTTCGCACTGTATCCGACGTTTGCGCACGATCCTAAGCCAGGTCCCGCACACCGACATCGGCTCGAACCGAATCTTGTATCATAGCGACCGCGCCGTCGCCGCGATTCCAACACCGCGACTCGCGCACCGAACCGATACCCAGGCTAGAAGATGTCAATCTGCGTTTATTCTGAAGAAATGCCGCGCGTGGCGATTATCGAGGGAATCTCTACGATATGTCCCATCAATCAATGTCAGGTGCAAGCCTTACCTCAAGTACAACAACCCATTCCCTCATTTTCCAAAAGTCGACTCTCTTTTCACCTCACCATTCCTCATTTTCCAAATTTCAACCACAACCATACCACTTTTACAAAATTTTCAACCCAACTCATCACCCATCACACCTCACCCATCCATATCTTCTCTCTCTCCCTCATTTCTCTAAAAAAAAATCTCTCTAAGCAACTAAGAACTCCAAAACGTCCAAGCTTTCCTCTCCTTCCCAAGTGTAGTCCACCTTCTCATCTTCCATCTACACCCTCTCATCTCTCATCCACACCATTAATCTTCCATCATCCACCGTCCAAGGCAAAGGCAAGGAACGTTTGAGGCCAAGGGAGCAAGGAGGAGGCTTAAAGGTGGGTGATCCACCGTTGAAATCTTGATCTTTAGGGCCCACTTGTTGTGGGACCCATTTTGATGTATGTGTTGTATCAATGGAGGGCCCATAGTGGCGGGGTCCCTCCTCTCTATCTCATTGTATATTTCTCTCTCTCTCTCTCTCTCTCTCTCTCTCTTTCATTGTGATGGTGTGGATCCCACCAATATGTGTTATATCTACCCCGTCCATCTACATCAGACGGTGTGGCCCACCCTATTGCAGGTGATGATCCACACCATCCACTGTTTGGATGGGCCCAATGCATTTTTTTTATATATACATATATGTTATATTTTATATAATGTATATATGTATTATATATTATATGTATATATGTTGGTGGGCTACATCTACATGGGACCCACTACAATAATGTGTTTATGTAAGCCGTCCAGCGTCCCTGGACACTGGACGTTGGCAAACAATGAAGTGTTAACTGACATGGGATTGTACTACCGAGCTAGCCAAAGAGAAGGGAGAGGTGGGCCACTCATGCAGACCCCACCTTGATGTTTTTATGCAATCCAAGCCGACTATCCTATTTCCCAAATCGTTTTAGGCGTTGAGCCGAGAAATGATCTCAATCCGAAATTTCGGTGGGCCATAGCATAGCAAACAAGTTTCCTACCATTAAAATACCTCCCTGATGCTCTTGTATATCAAAAACCACCCAATATTGGACTCGATGGGATTGTATCGAGCCACAAGGACCAATGGCTGGGATGGATTTGTTTGTGGTGGGCCCCATCTATCAAAAACCATCAAATCTTTGGTTAAAATTTTTTTTTTTTGAATAAGAGGCAGCAGCATCTGCTGCTGCCGCTGTCAGAGGGCGGACGGACGGACGAGGCAGGGCCCTCATGGCCCAACTGTGGGCCCCACCTTGATGCGTTTCGCCCATCAGCACCGTGCATTTGCTAGGTCCCCACGGACCAGCCATCCATCCCAAAAATCAACCGTATACGGAACTCAGGTGGGCCATACCATTTAAAATCATGTGAAGACATGTTGAAACATATAAAATCAGTTGGTGGGGCCCACCTGAAATTTGGATGCAGCTGAAAATTGGTCTGAACGGTCAGCCAAGTGAGACCCACATAATGCGTGGGTTGGATTTGTGAACCACGTTTCGGTGGGCCCCACACCCACCGCCAGGTCCAAGTGACCTTATAAACAGGTTGGACGGCATATGAATATCACAGTGGGCTCCTGCCCACGTGACCACCCAACAGCTTGGTGGCAAATAAACATTTCAGTGGGCCCTACCCCCCTGGCCCACATGACCTTATGTACAGGTTGAATGTAAATAAATATTATGGTGGGCCCTGGCCCACATGTTTCACATGACCTTATGTACAGGTTGGATGTAAATAAATATTACAAGTGGGCCCAGGTGGGTGGAAAATAAATATTACAGTGGGTCCTACCCTGGTCCACATGACCTTATGAACAGTTGGTTGAAAAATAAACATTATGTTAGACCCTAGGTTGCTTGGAAAATAAACATTACTGTGGGCCCCGGTCTGAATGACCTTATCAATGGGTTGGATGGGAAATAAACATTATGGTAGACCCCACATGGGACCCACTTATGTATGTATTGTAAACCATACCCTCCATTAGAGTGGGCTCCATCATGATGCATGTGTTTCATCCAACTGTCCAACCATTTTGGGGATGATTTAAAGCCTATTGTTGAGGCCCACCTTGATTTGTATAGGGCCCATATTATGAGACCCATTGTGAAGTATGTAAGACTCGTGTGTTTAGGCCCAGCTTGATGTATTTATGGCCTGCCCACTAAGGCCCACTTGAGATATATGAGCCCATGGTTTGAGGCCCATTTGATGTATTTGGACCCTTGGGTCGAGACCCAGCAAGATCTATATAAGGCCCATTACAACGTGATTCTACCATGGTTCATGTGTTGATTATTGTAGTGGGCATGCCTTGGGAATAATGTTGGTTTGACGTCCACATTGCAAGTACAATGTTGGTTAAATGTCCGCATTGTCACTCTCCCAAAGGCCCATTGATAAGCCCATACTTGTCGTAATTAGGCCGTCTAGGCCTATTTCCGTTATACACAGAGCTCATCTCTTTATATATGCTTAGTATAGATTCATCATTCATGATCATACGCATCATATGTATGCCTGAGGTGAGGATTGACTGATCATAGCATATGCCTTTGGGCAGATCGTTTATGAGCTTCTTAATAGGCGGAGTCGCCCCACATGAGCGCTCGGTACGCGCAGGAATTGTTGCATGTTTGATAATATGATTCATGCACTTGCATTTGTGTGAATGTGATTATTATATGCCCTAGCGACATCAGGGCCATGCCTCCACAGACACATCGTGGGTGGCTGGATTGGATACCAGAAATGTTGTTACTAAGCATCGGGGTGCCATAGATGTCCCTGGGTGAAAATCCCTAAACCCGATTGTACCAGAGGATGACTCCAATGTTGAGACCGAGTGGATATATGAGCGCACGAAGGCCGAATACCAGGAGGCCGCGTCTCCCACTATGTCATGGTCGGTTGGAAAGGGGTGTGGCCTTACTCGCCCGAGAGTAAGGGGCAATACTAGGCTGAGTTTGACCAGCTCGTGAATGGGTCCGCTATCGACATGCCGGATAGGTATTGGCAGACTATTGGCCAGGCAGATAGTGAGGTTTCTTACGCTCATTTGGACTGTGCGGCTTGGAGAGTGGCAGTGCCTCTTGGAGTGTACTAAACCCCGGTGATTATCCAGAATGAGAACTGTATTGATACATGATGAGGATTTGCATGCTTGAGTTGCATCTCGCATCGCATGGCCATATTATGGCCGATAACATTCATATCTTGCACCGCATAGCCTTGGTTTGGCTGATTGCATTCATGTACTCATCACCATGATTCCGCATTACTCTGACCTTGTGTTCTAAGCACGCTTATATTGCGCACACACTTACACCACCCTCTAAGCTTCCTATAAGCTTATGCATGATTGATGCGTGCAGGTGACGCCAGGACACAGCCATAGCATAGTAGCAGCAGGAGCGTGCAGACGAGCTTTGGAGTTTCTATCTTTTGCACCATCTTGTATTTTTCCCCTTTCAGACGCATTGTACTCAAAAGTTTTTGATCATAGTGGATTTTGTGGTGGTGTTCTTGTGGTTATTGTTCGTGGGTTATGCTTTTGGTTATGCTCATTATGAATCAGACTGATGATTATAAATCCTCCTTGTAGTATCCCAGGATCGGAACCTGGTGAATGGGTGCCGGGAGCCGAGAATGGGGTTCTACGGAGGCTGTCGGCGCCGGATTCGGCGATCGAAAATTTTGTGAGCCCAGTTTCCGAGTTCGGGGCGTGACAAATTGTAGGATCCAGATGCATCAAAAGTGAAAGAGGTTAGACCCACTGGAAAGTTTCTAAGGTTAAGCTTAACCTAAAATGGAATGTGTAGGACCCACCCTAATTTATTAATGGCATCGAATTCGTCCATCAATTTCACCCCATCGTTCTCTCCGTGATGCTCAAAAATTAGTCCGATCCAAAAATCAAGCGGGCCACACCATAGATCACAATTGGGATGAGGACACTCACAAGTCAAAATCAGAGGCTCCTGTGGTTTGGATCTCCCTGTTTTGGTGATCTAAGGAGAACCTGAGAGTGTGGACATGAAGGATAGATTGGATGTCATGGAAATATCACGATGGACTCTAATACAAGGTAGTTTAAGCTGAACCTATAAGGCTTTGTAGTGGATCAGGCCTCAAGGAGAAAATTGTCATTATACATGACTTTGTTCATGGAGGGACCATGGGGTGGTAGATATAGACCATTAAATAGCCCTACAATGGATGGCTGATTCCTAAAAGCATATCCCTGACCAGACTACTATAACCATTGATCAGTGGCCAGCTACCAAACAACTGGGAAGAAAGAATAACGGATAGATGAATCAGAACGCTATTGGCTGGATGCATCCTGATCTTATGTTTATTTTTTACTCATGAGATTGGCATAACGCGTGGCAGAGTGATAGAGACGTGTGGGGTCCAGTCCAAGCTATTTATCAGCACTGTGTGGGGTCCAAGACATTCATCAGGTGTGGGCCACCCTAGAACCAAAATCAGGCCAGTTTGCTGGTAGTTGGTTTCCTGCTACCTCTGGATAGGTCGACTGCAGTCTCACTCAAAATTTAACTTTGGTAACTTAAACAGTTGAATGGGTGACTGACTCGGTTGAGTCACACTGACTTGTATCGGGTTGACTGAGTTTTTCAAGCCGACTCGACAACTCTTGTTGAGTCCCGATCAAGTCACGGATTTTACACTCAACTTGAAATCTCATCTAGTTAAGTTGAGTTGTTTGAGTTTTCCACCTATCATGAATTGAATAATATGATATTCCGAACCTTGACGTTAAGACGTTCTCTCAAGAGTTGTTTGGATGCCAATAAAGTCCTTAAGTTGTAAAAGAATTACAATTAATCTAATTGCAGGGATTATTTGGATGTATGTATTTATCTATAAAGCCTTTATATATTGTAAATAGATTATATCTTTTAGATGTAATCTGAAACTAGATAAAAAACCATGTTTCATATCATCAGTAAAGTCTTTTCAACTAAAAGTC
Source organism: Magnolia sinica (assembly GCF_029962835.1). Taxonomy (NCBI): domain Eukaryota; kingdom Viridiplantae; phylum Streptophyta; class Magnoliopsida; order Magnoliales; family Magnoliaceae; genus Magnolia; species Magnolia sinica. The sequence goes on from NC_080590.1 coordinate 53,613,588, forward strand.
GTTACACATGTTAGAACACAATTATTAATATACACTCATGATATGTGGGGCTACCATAATGTGTATGCTACATCCGATCTATCCATCATGTACTTCCCATGATGCTCTCCTATGGCTAAAAAAAAAAAGAAGCTCGTCCATTATAAAATGAACCACGCGAGGGAAAGATGGGACATTCACCATTAAAAACTTCTAGATTACATTTAAGGCCCACTATGATGGGTGGAAGACAGCCAATCCATTTAGTGTGTGCACACTTTAATGCTCTCTTAGGGCTTAAAAAAATCAAGTCTTTTTTTTTTTTGTGATTTAGAGATTTTGAAAGGTTCATCACCCAATCTCTATGATACAAACACCTGCTTTATTCATTGAAAACACTTTACAGGCTAGCCAAACACATAATTTATTTACCTGCAAATAGACTATCACTTAAAAGCCAAATGAAATAGCATCTAAATCGATTATACTTGAAACTCTTTTCAAGTGTAACATGTTTACAATTGAAAAAAATTACAGGCAGTCTTAAGAGTAGAATGACAAAACAAGATTTATGTAGTTAACCCTAATTAATTAGGATAAGACCTAGGCAATGATGGAAGCAGATTATGTTTTGCCATCCAACATGTTCATAAGGTCATACAAACCTTGATGAAGGGTAAAAACAACCCCCCCCCCCCCCCCCAAGAAGTTTTCAATGACGGGTGTTCAATCCTCATTACTTTTTGTGGTGTGGCCCACTTAAGCTTTAGATCCGTCTCATTTTAGGTTTAGGCCCTAAAATAAATCGCACCAATTGAATGGACAGTTTGAATATAACAAATATATTATGGTTGGCCGCATAGAACTTGGTGATGTCAACACATAGGCATCCTTGTCCTCACTACTTTCTGTGGCGTGGTTTAACTGAGCTTTGGATCTCCTCATTTTTGGGCTTATGTCCTAAAATAATCTCGCCAATGGTGTGGATATAACACACAAACCATGGTTGGGCGTATAGAACTTGGTGACATCAACACATCATTGAGGTTGGTGATTTGTGGCTCACCATGCATCCACTTCCGAAGACGATAATGCACAGCTAATACATCAAATTTAGTTGTTAAAATATTGAGTCAAGTCAAATAAAGACTCGGTCTAGTCTAATAGTTGACCAGACCTAGTTATTAAGTTGAGTTTTTAAGTTTTGAAACTATGAACTAAACTACTGGAACAAATTGACAGCAATGATGTGAAGAAGTTGATCAAGGTAGAGTGGGAAGAATAAGGTGACACGGCAATATAACTCATGTTGTCTTTGTAGAATAGATTCTACCTAACCTATTGCGTATAGAGTAACTTTGCAAGTTGCAGCGTATTGAGTAAACTCTATGGGGCCCACCATGATGTATGTGACTTATCCATGTTGTCCATGAACCCAAATTTGAAGTATATCCAAAGCTTAAGTGGACCACACCACAAGAAATAGTGGGAATTGAATACCTATTGTTGAAAGCTTCTTGGGAGCTACAAAAGTTTTGGATCAAGCTGATATATGTGTTTTTCCTTCATTCATGTCTGTGTGACCTTATGAACAAGTTAGATGGCAAACAAACATCACTTTGGGCCCTGATGCACCTGCTCAGTCTTTACTCACTCAAATTATCATAGAATTTCTCAAAATGAAGAAAATAAAGCCCTAAAACTGAAACCCTAGCTGACATGAGAGAGAGAGAGAGAGAGAGAGAGAGAGAGAGAGACCTTGAAGTTAAGGGATGGATTGAATATTGCAGAAGAGACAGGGTGGCTTTAGACTCCACGACGAATGGAAGGAACTTGAGGATGCTGTGAAGGTTGCAGACTCTGAGGAATGAGAATTCGGCCATTGCATCTTGGAGGCCCATTCGAATGGCTAACATCACCCCCTGTGGAGAGAGAGAGAGAGAGAGAGAGAGAGAGAGAGAGATGGAGGCCTGGGTTAAGGACTTGGAGGTGAGAGAGATGGAGATGGGAGGCAGGGAGTTTTCAAGATGGTGGATGTCATTATCCCCCCTGTTTCCTGTGTTGTGGTCCACTTGAGCTTTGGATATGCTTCAATTTTGGGCTCATGTCTTAAAATGAGCTGGTAAACAGATGGAGAGCATGGATAAGACACGTACATCATGGTGGGCCCCACAGTTTACTCAGTAAAGTACCCAAATACAATTTCCCTTCTTAGTTGTACTCTCTCAACAACTTCCAGGTATACTTTAGGTTATAGTTGGCTCATGGCCATTTCCGTAGGAAAGAAAAATAATTTGTGATTTGGAATGCCTACTCATAGTTGAATTTCTAAAAATTATGAAATGGAATTCTTGTGTTATGTTGGGAAATTTCTAGGTATACTGGTACGCACAATTCTCCATGGATATCATTTCATGATAAAATAGGAAGCTCTGCCGAGAGTAGAAATCTCAAAATCATTTTTTTCCTCGTGCCCGATGCCAAATGTAGACATAACTACGATACTAATTTCTACTATCAAATGCAACAAATAGTGACCAATGTCATGGCTACTCACAAGAGTAAGATTACAAATCCTAATTCTCCCCACACATGACAATGTGAAGTGTGTGTGATATCCAATTTCTCCATAGTGGTGGCCCCGAAAGGAAAAAGGGGCTGAGGATCTAAAGCTCTGATACCATGAAAATCAACAAACAAATAAAAATGACAGACTACCATTTGTATTACAAGGTTCCACAAACCTTCTTTACTCAATTTAAATGAAAACAAGACTAAAAAAAAAATGATGAGAAATCATCCCAAATATAAAAACAACCCCCCTTTAACAGGGAGAAGAAATAAAATTTTAAAACAATAATAATAATGAGCCGCCCTACAAGAAGCATTCCAATCGCATTGGGTTTTGAAGGTTGAATCCCCTCTAAATTCAGGATTACACATGACACATCACTTAGGGAGCCAATACTTGGTATGATACAAAGGTGATTTAAAAAAAAATTATAAAATGATATTGCCAGAACAGTAAAAGTGTAACATGGTTCTTCACATCTCTACAGGCTCTAGAGGCATGTCGCATGGCCCAAAATTAGATTGGTCTATGCATTAGGTGGTATACAAGCATGAAAAGAAAACTGGTGGATAAAAATAAAATAAAATTACAATAGTTTGTATTTTCGTCCACCCCCCAATGGCAATAACTCATTAAAAAGGCTTTGAAAGGCTCTAAAACAAGCAGCAACTCATCAAAATTCAAATACTATCAATGGCACAAAAAAGGCTTTGAAAGGAACCTTAAACCTTGTACAACAAGGAAAAAGCTACAACTTTGCATAAATACGCAGATTTGAGGCCGAGGCAAACATGTCATCAGAGATCACTGCATAATATGTCTCTCTAACAACATCCAACCTAATAATTTGAAACAAATACCAGCATGCTAGCATACTAGGTGAAACCAAGTGACCATACTAAAATGCAGGCAGTTATAAAGAGTGTCCACCAGGCATGAAGTGTCCCATGCAGGGAAGCGGACAGTGATGTGCGGAGGCTGACAGGGAACCTGCACTCTCCAACTGAAGGATCAATAGTGGTGATCAGAACTAACCCACCAAAGTCACAGCTTTGCTCTGTAGATGGCTCATTAGGCCTTTCATGAAGGTCTGAGCAACAACAGATGAAGCATTCATTGCTCCATCTGTGGGCCATCCTATCTGCCCGACAATGATATCCATGTCAGCAAATCTAACCCTTGACAAAGCTACAATTAGGTGTCTGTAACGCCCTGAAATTCGGGGGTCGAGCATAACTCAGCTCTCGAGTTCCAAAACATCACTTATGCAACATATTTAATGATAGATGTATGTTGACTGTATTAGTGCATAAAACATGGAATAGATTAAGCCATAACACAGATATGATTCAGGGATAAGTGAATAAAGCAAGCGGAAGACTTATAGAAAAATATGTGTACAAGTGTAAATCCCTGAAGTACATATACAAGCCAGATCGTATGAAAATGTTATTTAACAAAATTATAAATATCAAGTTACATCATTTAAGTTCCCAAAAATAATCCCATGAACCCGCACATCAGACCGAGGCTCGCTAGAACCCGTTTGAAAACTGCATATAAGAGAAGGCAGCCTCATCATCATCCAGCTCCCGCTCTGCCTCAGAAGTCGCATTCACATCTGTAACATCAGAGCCTAAGACAGTCTGGTGGGTGTTTAACACCGCCCCAGAAACGCAGGAGTGAGTGATCAACTCAGTGGAACAATAAGGCACTAGTTAATATGTTGTCAGTTCAGTCAAACAGTAATGATAAAGCAGGACAATTAAATAAATCCTAAGTACTCTTGTTAATGCAAGGACGTATGAAATATGATGCGTGCCCTCACGCGTACACCCTCAGCGTCTTCATCTTACGTTACGCATGACATCGCCTCAAAGTGCGCCACAACTACAAAGCACATGCAAATGCGGTGCATGGATATGATTACCAAGTTGTTATTAGTCCATTTCACACAGCAGGATTGGGAAGCTAAGATACCTTCCTCATATCACCATCCAAACAGTGATCCATACTAGGGTCGTCAATCCTAGACATCTCATACGATCATATGTTTGAGGTCGTAGCAAAGGGCTCGTCACCAATCAATGCACGCCTTTCATGCCTTTACTACCACAGTTCGGCTCGTCACCTCCTTGCGGTATCCAGGTATGCTCGAGGTCACTACAAGGGGCTCGTCACCAATCAATGTAGGCCGACAGCACGAATATAGTGTCCCATACCACCATAATCGACTCACGAGTTTAGTTGCTCACTGGTCACTACGGGGAGGCTCGTCACCCCAGCGTAGGCCGACAGCTCGACCACGGTGTCCCATACCACCATGTCCGGCTCATGAGTCTTAGCGGATCAAGTACCATGGTTAATAGGATTTCACTGGTAAGTTCGGTACCCTAGATTCAAACAGTAGCGTCCATACATGGTGAACACACAATGGACAATCGGGTTACTTGACGAACTCGACTAGCACGAGCGCACGTTGAGTTGAGCGACATAGAGTGCGCAAACACTCCACGTGGCCAAACCACTGCCGACAACTCTAATACGGCTCAGGTTCGTCTAATACATCTTACATGGTAAAAGCAATCTCAACCATGAATATAGGGTCAATTACTGATTTCTTGGACTAATGCATAGTCCCACACACCTTACACTACAACAGATATTCATATGGAATGTAAAACAGTAATGGAACAACAACTTAAATCATGGTACATAAGCACTTGAGGAATATCAACTTAACATAAATGTAAGCATAGGTAATGCTTGAATTTAAATAACATGGAATGTAACTTGCATAAAGGAAATCATGCGCATCAATATGAGTGTTGAGAATCACTTCTCAACGCCCGCAATTAGTGTAATAAGTTACACTTAGATCATTCATGCATTTCTACAAACACTTAGCATACATGGAACAACATACATGACGTATGTTGAAATACATGCATTTAGACAATTCCTTTTTCCAAGGAGTTGTCATACATGCATCTAACATACATACATGACAAATAATCATGGCAAACACAAGTGCATATTTTATACGTATACGGTACTTTATACATACACATAGAATACACAAATCTCAATATAGCACATGCATATCAGGAAAGCAACATAAACACAACATTTGGCATGCAGAATCTCATCCATAACAAGAATAAATCACTAACTGGTGTTGAAAGCCTTGAAAACCATAACCTATACACTTAAAGTCCACACCTTAAGTAAAGAAAGAACCACAGAACTGATTTAGATGAGTTGTCTTCCTCAACGGCGATAGAATACCCTAAAACAAGGATAGAAATGAGATACAACAACACCAAGACTAATCTAAGCTCTAACACAGGTTAGGGTTAGGTTAACTTACCCCAAAAGAACTCAGAACTGTCAGAAGAACGATTCAAAGTGAAGGTTCAAAGATGAAGAAGAACAAAGAAGAATCCAAGATGATTCACCAACTTATCTCTCTCACTTTCTCTCTCTTTTCCACTCTCTTTCCAAGCTAGGGTTAGAGAAAATTCGTATGGAAAAGAGGGCTAGGGTTTAAGGACTATAAATAGGCCTATTATTGATGAAAATAACCCCAGGGACAAGGCACACTTAGGTTATAACCAAAGCATGCCTTTCTCGATCCAACGAAGCACTTCTGGTGGGCCTATAACCACGAAAGGTCGGACTTAAGCTCATTGACCATGGATCTAGGTCAGGCTGAGTTTTCGTACTGACCGGCTCTTCAGATCAGCCGTGGCGGACCACACTCAATTCAACGGTCACGAGATCTCGATCAGGTCCACAAGCACTAGGATATGCCTGGGCCAACTATCCTGATCAGAGGGTGAAATTGGGTCAGAATCCAACGGTCAGATAGCTTAAATTCGTCGCGCAAGCGACGCGACTCAGATTTCATAAAAACTTATTAAATTCCAACCGTTCTCACACTCTTCACTCCGAGCTCAAACAAATCGACCCAGAACATTACATGGACTTGATTTTTGAGGTGAAGGTCAAGCCCAACTCGGTGACCGCAACAGCCTAAGATCATCGCTATCGGACTTTCGACGCGTGGTCCAGGTCCGATCCAGATCTTGTAAAAATTCCCCAGAACAACTGGATTTAGCGATGGATCCCAGATTTCAGAGTAACGTAGCGCTAACTAATCTACAAGTTTAGAGCCATGCAGATACAATTTAAAGTGATTGATGCGAATTTCACAAGCAATCGAGTATAACGCTAATTACCCCAAAAACAACTACTAAGGAAAGATTAGCACAAAAATTCCAAGGTCGTTACAGTGTCAATGCTTGCGTCAAAGCTATTTTTGTTTTGTGTTATGACCATCTGTCAGTGGATGTGCAGTAGGGCGGAAGAGGGCTGGAGAAGTTCTTATTACAGTGAAGACTCAAGAAAGGATAAATATTGATAACGAAAGGGGATCCGTGCTTGCTGAGGAATGAGAGGAGCAGGGTCATGGTTTTATTGAGATCGGGCTTGAAGTGCCCTTTCAATGGCAGGGTAGAATTTGAAAGGTAAATGTCGAAATTGCAAGGGATGACCACTTTCACCTTGTTTGATAATTTGGCTCCAATCAAAGCCAACTGGATATTTGTTGCTGTGCCAACGATAAAGGGCTTGAACTGTTCCTCATAGCTTTGGAGTAATGGTTCATCTCCAATGGCAATATACCTGTAAATTGTCCTGTTAGTAGAAGATACATATATTTCAAAATATAATAGCTATTATCATTTATTAACATGGAAAATGAATCGAACATTAGCATCCATTTCTTGTGTGAAGGAAAAGAAAAACTATGTATCGAAGAGATAGTCTAAAGTCCAAACAGTTGGACAATAAGTTATGGTTCACCCAGAGGGGATAACTTTAGCCTTTCATGTGTGTGAGACATCCAACCTGTTCAATAGGTTGGACTTATAATGAAGAAGCCATATCAACTAACTAAGTGGACCACTTTGCATGATGCTATTTATCATGGCCAGGCATTGTTTTCTATGGTGTGGCCCATCTGATGGATAGGACTAATTTTTTCAGGTGATCCTTCTGGTGACAGGTTGGAATTCACATTCGCTTTTATTATTATTATTATTATTATTATTATTATTATTATTTAAGGATGACAATTTATTTCACATGCACTTAATGTTGGAAGTTATCTAGTGGGTGGACCATTCCTTGTGGTCCAACCAGTTCAACTTGACGACTATATCTAATACAATTGAGTGATTCCTTCTTCTACTTTCAAGGAATAATCAAGCTCTGATGCATCAGGACATGTATAATGTTCTCAAGAGATCAACCAAAATGCCATAAAAGTGGGGCTTGGGGTTCATTTATTCAAACAATTGATATGATGAGGCCCACCACTATAGGCGGATACCCCAAAATATCTCTCACATTGGAAGCTAACCCTTCGATCAATTTGTGTCCTAAAGTTGACAGTTAAGAAAAGTAAAAATAAACCAAGTGCGAAAAACAAAAAAACAAAAGAGAGTTTTGGGTAATCTCCTGTTCATAGCGGTCCATCAGGTCAATGCATTGGATCACCTAACAACTGGCCCCACTAGTATGAATAATACTGATGTGTCAGGGATCTGTAACTTCTATCTGGTTTTTAGTTATGTCCTTAATTCAAGCTTATTCCATAACCAATACATCTAACTTGATGAAAATATAATAACAGAAAGAGATGCCTGACGTGTTGAGTCTATGGTTTGGTGATCAGACCATCGACAGACCCCATCATGAATGGGCGATGCACAAGCACCACCTTGATTGGAGGATCCTAGCCTCTATCCCTGTAGCCTATGAATAGAAAGCAAAGAAACAATACAGTAACAATCCACATCCACTGGAGAAAAGGCCAAAGATTGATGGGATAGGAACTTCCAATCTAGTAATTTTTTTGGGGGATCCCCAATCCAAGGTGGGTCCATCATATCAATGTTCTCATTGCCAAACTAAGGGCTCAACATGTTTGAAATTGGGCGCCTCGGCAAATTGTAAATTAGATAATGTTCAGGACCTAACAATTTCTCTGAATGGAAAGGGATATCACAGCTTCCAACCACACAATGTCTGGCTGGACTGGGAGAAAAGGCCAAAGATTGAAGGGATAGGAACTTCCAATCTAGTATTTATTTATTTATTTATTTATTTTATTATTTTTTTGGGGGATCCCCAATCCAAGGTGGGTTCATCAGATCAATGTTCTCATCGCCAAACTATGGGTTCAACATGTTTGAAATTGGGAACCTTAGCAAACTATAAATTAGATACTGTTTAAGACCCTATGATTACTTTGAATGGAAATGGATATCACAACTACCAACCACACAATGTTTGGCTAGACTAGGGGAAAAAGCAGGGTTCCACTTCGCATGTGGTTGTATGCGCATGTGTTGCATGCAAGAATGCAACCCATGTTATATGTCCATTTTCTGTTAGTTCCATCCATTTTATGTTAGTTTTGTCACTTAAGGGTTAGGATTCATACAAATAGTGTCACGCCCTGAAATTTGGTACCCGAGTTGGCCAGACTTAACTTCAAATTTTAGGTCATGATTAAATTTCAATCATTTACAATCATAATTTAATAAAAATTTCACTACAAACCAAACATTCATTTAACACAAAGTTTAATTACAACAATCTGAACTTACTTATGAGTTTTCCACTATACATTTTTTCCATTGGGTACAAATAAAAAGGTAACTAAAGCTAGAGGGACGACTAGATCTTCGCTCCACCACCCTTGCCTAAACTCTGAGCCCGGAAACACTATTAATGTAGGTGTGAGCATAACAGCTCGTGAGATCATATTTAACCCAAATATGAGATTCTAGAATTATATTAAATGTGCAAATGATGAAAATACTTTGTTTAAAGTTGAAACTATGAATTAAAATATTGTATGTTAAAGATGACATGAATGCAATGTTGGAATTGTAAAGATGCTCTGAATGTCAAACTTTCCATTAATTTCATAAATAACAAAATTAAATAACCAACATGTCTTATAAAAACATATCGAAGTAGGTAGTCACGGTGCATTAATGCCCTCACACCGATACCTCACGATGAGGGGATTTATACGTTAGCTGGTTAGACTACTGCTCTAGTTGTACCCCCTGACGTTTGTCCACAATTATACTCATACAGCATATACAAAGGAGACTTCGAAGGATTCGATGAGTTCTAGGATATTTCACTTAAGGGACACAATTTCCATATAATAATGCAGGTTCTATACAAAATTTGAAGAAATTCACTGTGGTTAAAATTCAATTCATGAAATTTGCTAAAATATCAAGTTGTTTTCCGTAATAGTGCTGGAGCTTTTCATAGAAACTCTTTGACAGTACTGAAATACCATTCTTGTCCCAAAAATCTGATTTTTAAATTTATTTAATTATTCATGGATATAAATTGATTATTTTATTCTAAATTCCAATTTCCATTTAATAATTTATAGAAAATGCTTTTCTTCACTTTATCTTTAACTAATTTTATTTATTTATTTTTACTAGAGTTGCATTAGTGTAAAATTTAAATGTTTTAATTTAATATCATATTTAAAATTCCAATCTAAATACTTTAATTAACTTCTAAATCAAAGTTTATACTAATCATTAAGCCAGCAAGTAGGCAATCGTGTCCATTGGATGAAAGACTCTAAAACCCGTTAGATCCTTTGAAGTCTTCTTTGTGTATGGCGTATGAGTATAATCGTATCTGCGGACATACCTCATGGATTCAACAAGAGCAGTAGTTTGACCAACTAACGTATAAATGGGTACCTCACAATGAGGTACCGGTGCATGGGCGTTAATGCAACGTGGCCATCCATTTACGTACAGTGTTGTAAGAGACGATGGTTATTTAATTTTGTTATTTATGAAATTCATGGAATTTTAACATGTTGGGGGCCTTGTACAAAACCTTAGGTTCTAGCCTCCTGAGACAAACCAAAATTATGGAATAATAAAGCAATGAAATAAATCAAAGCATAAACCACACCACACAAGAGATTTTTATGTGGAAAACCCTCAAAGAGGTAAAAACCACGGGACCTCGTCCAGATCAACAATCCACTATGAAGTAGAACATTACAACCTTCTTCACTCACGCAGGAGTGGATAAACAATGAGAGAATAAAAGAAAAATAGGGAGATCTCACCGATTACGAGGACGTAAAAGCGCTGAGATATAAGTTGCACAGTAGATAGCCTCCACGAGCATAATCTCCCTTCTACAAGCTTCCTCTCTCTCTTTCTCTCTTTCTCTCACACCTTTAATAGCCCTCTTGTGTTTTTCATATATCTAAGAAAACCCTGGGGATCCCTATTTATAGTTTTAGGAAACTCCCTTCCGCATCCTTGTTGCGAAAGGACTCAAAATTCACTATCCGCACAAAATTGTGGAACGAATCTGCGTAACCACGACCGGTCGAGACGAAGCCACTACCGTTTGAGCGTCATCCACGATCGGTCGAGCGCCACCCTTGATCGGTCGAGCACCCCTAGAAAAATAGTCCAAAGTCACTGCACTTTGAGTCTAGTCAGGACTCAACTCCACGATTGGTCATGCACTAGCCCTCGACCGGTCGTGTAATGCTCACGATCGGTCGAGCACAGGGAAAAAATCCCATCAAATCTCTCCCTTTTTGACCTAGGAGGGATTTATCTTCTTCAAGACAGCTTGGTTTCTGCAAACCTGAAACTTGCCCTTGAGCAAATCCTTGGTCATCATGTTTAACCCATTATCGTCCGTGTGGACCTTCTCAAGCTGTAACTTCTTCTGTTCCAAAGTATCCCTGATCCAGTGATACCAAATCTCTATGTGCTTTGACTTAGAATGCTACCTGGATTCTTACTCAAGTGTATAGCACTCTGACTATTGCAATAGACCACGTCCTCCTCCTGCTTCAGGCTAAGTTCCTGTAAGAACCTCTTCATCCAAAGCATCTCTTTACATGCTTCTGTGACTACAATATACTCGGCCTCTGTCGTCGACAATGCTACGACCTTTTGTAGCTTTCTCTGCCAAGAAACCGCTCCCCCTGTAAACGTGAACATGAACCCCGATGTAGACTTCTTAATGTCGCCTGCCATATCTGCATTTGTGTAGCCCTCTAACATAGGTTTACCGTCACCATAGCATAGGCTCAACCTGGATAAGCCTCTTAGATACAATGGTATCTATTTCACTGCTGCCCAATGCTCTTTACCAGGATTGGTAAGATATCGGCTGACAACACCAACCGCATCTGCTATGTCTGGGCATGTACAGACCATAACATATATCAAACTTCCTACAGCTGACGCATAGGGTATCTTCTGCATCTCTTCCACCTCTGCCTTTATCTTAGGACACTGCCTGTCCCTCAATTTGAAGTGACATCTAGTGGAGTACTGACTGGCTTTGCTGCATTCTTATTGAACTGCTTTAGGACTTTCTCAATATATCGCTCTTGTGACAGCCAAAGCTTCCTGTTGCTTCTGTCACGAGTTATCTCCATTCCTAGATCTGTTTAGCTGGGCCCAAATCTTTCATCATAAAAGACTTGCCCAACTCTTGTTTCAGCCTGTTGATCTTCTTGATGTCTTTTTCCATGATGAGCATATCATCAACGTATAACAGTAGAACTAAGAAATCACCATCTGAGAACTTGCGCGTGAACACACAGTGGTCTGACTCCGTTTTGTCATACCCATGTTATAACATGAACAAGTCAAACTTCTTATACCATTGCTGTGGAGCTTATTTCAGCTCATACAAGCTCTTCCTCAGCTTACACACCATATGCTCTTTGCCCTTGACTTCGAACCCCTCTGGTTGGTGCATGTAGATCTCTTCTTTCAGGTCACCATGGAGGAAGACAGTTTTAACATCTAACTGCTCTATCTCCAAATCTATGCTAGCCACCAACCCAAGCAACACCCGTATGAATGTCATCTTCACCACTGGTGAGAATATCTCCTCAAAGTTTATGCCTTTCCTCTAACCAAACCCTTTCACTACAAGTCTGGCCTTGAACCTCTTTGTGAATTCTTCTGCTCAACCTTCTTTCTGAACACCCCCTTATTGCTCAAAGCTTTCTTACCCTTGGACAATTTCACCATGTCATAGGTGTGGTTCTTATGCAAGGATTCCATCTCCTCTTACATAGCTTTCAACCACTCCCTCTTATGCTTGTCGGTTAGGGCCTCAGAATAATCTTCTGGCTCTCCCCCATTAGTCAACATAATATACTCATGTGGTGAGTACCTCTTGGACGGTTGTCTGTCCCTAGATAACCTCCTCACCTGTGGCTCAATAGGTGGATCAAGTGGGGGCTGCTCCCTTGGTCCATCTTCTAAAGGAACTCTCTCATCCTCTGCACCTTGCTGTACTCCCCCGTCATCAGGCACCACGGGAGGAATAATCAGATCCATGTCTTCTAGCTCACTTGAACTAGGCTGGTTCTTATTTGGCTTACCAATGTCTTCTATACACTGATCTTCAAAGAAAACCACATCTCTGCTCCTGACGAGCTTCTTCTCGTTCGGATCCCATAATCTATAACCGAACTTTTCATCACCATACCCCAAGAACACACACTGCCTGATCTTCATATCTAGCTTGGACCTCTTGTCCTTTGGTACGTGAACGGATGCCCTGCATCCAAATACCCTGAGATGACTGTATGATGGATACTGTCTAGTCCACACCTTCTCAGACACTTCTCCATTCAACGGGGCTGATGGAGACTTGTTTATCAAATACACCACCGTGTGATTGCTTCTTCCCAAAATGTCTTAGGCAACTTCGCATGGATAACATGCATCTGATTCTCTCAACAATGGTGCGATTCATTGCTCAGCTACACCATTATGCTGGGGGGTCTTGGGAACCGTCTATTCATGCCGTATACCCAGGGACTTACAGTACTCATGAAAGTCGTCAATGTATTCACCACCATTATCAGTACGGATGCGCTTTAATGATCTACCTGTCTCTTTCTCAACCATATCATGAAATAATTTAAACACACCAAAGACTTTGTCCTTGGATTTCAAAGCATAAACCCAAACCTTCCTAGATGTATCATCTATAAAAGTGATAAAATACAATGCCCCACTCAAGGTTTTTGTCCTCAAAGGACCACAGACATCAGAATAAACCAAATCAAATGCATGCACTTTATTAACATGAGAAGCAGATTTAATAAATGAAACTCTATGTTGTTTCCTTGATAAACAATCAAGACAGGTTTTGAGAGGTGTACTTGTCACGTCTGGAAGGAGCTGCTTCCTTGCTAGTAGGTGAAGCCCTTTTTCACTTATGTGGCCTAGACGCCTGTGCCATATGTCAATAGCTGAATCTTGCGTTGCGTTCAACCCACCCTTGCATATACTGACACTTGTCTTGTAAAGGGTGCAACACTTCTTTCCTCTGGCCACGATCAATGAACCCTTGATGAACTTTCAACGCCCACCAACAAATCAGCTTTCATAGCCATCATCATCCAACCTTCCCGTCGACATCAAGTTGAGGCGAAAGTCTAGGATATGCCTCACATCCCTGTGAACCAATGTGCAGCCCACATCGGTCTTCACACAAATATCACCGACCCCTACGATCTTTGATACGCCAGAATTTTTCATCTTCACGGTCCCATAGTCACCAGACTTGTAGCTTGTGAAGAAGTCCCTGCGTGGAGTTGCATGAAAAGAAGCTCCTGAGTCAATCACCCAGTCGGTGTCCTGACTCGTAGCCATGAGATATACATCATGATCTGCTGAAAGAATAACTACAACGTCGCCATCTAAAACGACCGCAGTGGAATCTGTTTCATCTTCTTTTTCCTTTCCTTTTCCTTTCTTGTCGTTCTTCTTACCACGACATTCATGCTTGTAGTGGCCCTTCTTGTCACAATTCTAGCAATTAACATCCTTTCTGTTACTTGACTTGCCTCCTGGTTTATCTTGGGCTTTTCCACCCTTCCTCTTCTTTCCTCTTCCCCGTTCTTGTGTCACAAGGGCATCTTACTAAGTATACCCTTGAGACTTCCTCATTGTCTCCTCATTGAAGAGACAACTAGTAACCTGTTCCATGGAAATCTTTTCGTCTGGTGCGGAGTTACTTAGAGACACCACCAATGTCTCCTAATTGTCAGGCAATGAACTAAGTAATAACAAAGCCTACAATTCATCATCTAAGACCATCTTCATAGAGGAGAGTTGGTTCACTATATTACTGACCTCATTCATGTGCTCAGCCACAGAACCACCATCCTTGAACTTGAGATTCACAAGTCACCTTATCAGAAAATTTTTACTACCGACTGTCTTCCTCTCATACAGCCCTTCCAATTTTTGCTATAGGCTAGCGGCTGAGGTCTCCATAGACACATGGTGGAATACAGAATCGTCCAACCATTGTCTAATAAACCCCATCGCCTTTCGATCCATCTTCTTCCAATCATCATCAGACATATCCTTGGATTTTGCTGATATGCCTAAAATTGGAGAATATAGGTTCTTGCAATAAAGCAAGTCCTCCATCTTAGCCTTCCATATGGTCTAGTTAGAACCATTGAGGCTGATAATCCTTGATGAGCCACCTTCCATAATTCAAAAAACCGATCCTACCCATTCAATAAACCTGGCTTTGATACCACTTTATTGGGGGCCTTGCATAAAAACTTAGGATCTAGCCTCCCGAAACAAACCAGAATTATGGAATAATAAAGCAATGAAATAAATCAAAGCATAAACCACACCACACAAGAGATTTTTACGTGAAAAACCCTCAAAGAGGTAAAAAACCACAGGACCTCGTCTAGATCAACAATCCACTATGAAGTAGAACGTTACAACCTTCTTCACTCATGCAAGAGTGGATAAATAATGAGAGAATAAAAGAAAAATGGAGAGATCTCACCAATTACGAGGACGTAGAAGCGCTGAAATATAAGTTGCACAGTAGATAACCTCCACGAGTATAATCTCCCTTCTACAAGCTTCCTCTTTCTCTTTCTCTCTTTCTCTCACACCTTTAATAGCCCTCTTGTGTTTTTCATATATCCTAGAAAATCCTAGGGACCCCTATTTATAGTTTTAGGAAACTCCCTTCCGCATCCTTGTTGTGAAAGGACTCAAAATCTGCAATCCGCACAAAATCGCGGAACGAATCTGCGTAACCACGACCGATCAAGACGAAGCCATGACCGGTCGAGGGCCATCCACGACTGGTCGAGCACCACCCTCGACCGGTCTAGCACCCCCAGAAAAAATAGTCCAATGTCGCTGGACTTTGAGTCGAGTCAGGACTCGACTCCATGATTGGTCGTGCACCAGCCCTCGACCGGTTGTGTAAGGCTCATGACCGGTCGAGCACGAGGAAAAAACCACATCATAACATTCAGAGCATCTTTACGATTCTAGCATTACATTAATGTGATCTTTAAGATACGGTATTTTAATTCGTATTCTGAGCTTTAAACAAAGTATTTTCATCCTAGATTACTATTCAATATTTAAGACCCTGTGGTAGGAGCATGGGTCACTAGTGTGTGCCATCATTTCCAATGCATCCTTACTTGATGCAAGAAATGAAAGGAAGGAAAGAAGTAAAATGTATGGCACACGTATAAATATGGTAACAAAATACAATAACCAACATGTACACAAATTATGTGTCCTTTTCCCACACACGACACACCAAACTGCAAACAAAGCACCACACCGTTGATGTAAAAGCGCAATGTATGAATAAGTGATCCACAGACCCACCATTCTTTAAACACATGCATCAACCATTTATAATGATTTTCTCTGTTATGGGGTGATTGAGGGATGGAGCTTATCTCATCCGGTGGGCACAAACCTTACATGCTCTCCTTTCTTTCCCTCCTTCCTAAATCATAAAATGATTTGACAAAGAAGCTTTTGGTTCCTTCAAGATGCTCTAATAGGTCAATCTAGTTTGTTGTATCTTACTCTCTTAGGCTCCTTTTTTTTTAAACAAAATTTTATTAAAAGAACCCACCAAAGCAAAAGTTAGGCGGGGAAAGAATACAACCCAAAGAAAGACAAAAGATTCCAAGCATCCACAGCCTTCAAGCTGGACACCCATCAGGATGTCCCATATCTGTTATGATACGGCCGTATCGGCCGATATGTAACGGTAACGGCCGACACCGTTATGCGATACAGGGTCGAAACGGGCACCCCCCCAATTCTGTGATCGTAACGGCCGTTACGTCCCCATAACGACTGTTACGGGCCTAAAGAAAATAGGAAAAAAAGAAAAAAGGAAAAAAATACCCTTTTCTTCTTCTTCTTCTTCTTCTTCTTCTCGGGCTGCTGCGACTGTGGCCCTGCTGCGGGCATGCGGCCCTTCTTCTTCTCCTCTCTCTCTCTCTCTCTCTCTCCTTTCCCTCTTTTCTTTTTGGTTTCCCTTTCTCTTTCTTTTCATTTCGTTCTTGAAAAATGAATGGACTGCATGGCTGCATTTCAAATTTCTTTTTAAAATGTACCTGCAGTGCACGCTGCACAGTGCACTTGCGAAAATCGGATTGTGCCCATAGTGAATGTATGTGGTTTATCCACACCGTCCATTGGCTTTTTCAGCTCATTTTAGGGGTTGAGTCCAAAATTGAAGCTTATCCAAAGCTCAAGTGGACCATACCACATGAAATAGTGGAAATAATGATTTCCACAGTTGAAACCTTGTTAGGCCCCACAGTGATGTTTATTTGTCATCCAACCTTCTCATAAGATCATACAAACATGGATGAATGGAAAATATAAATATAAGCTTGATCCAAAACTTCTATGGCCCCTAAGAAATTTTCAACGGTAGACATTTAATTCACACTGTTTCCTGTGGTGTGGTCCATTTTAGCTTTTTATAAGCTTCATTTTTTAGATAGGGCCCTAAAATCATCTGGTAAAATGTATGGACGGATCGGATAAAATACATAAATTATAGTGGACCCCACAGAGTTTACTCATTACGCTTAGCGTACTGAGTTACTCAGTACGCAATCTGCCTCTACACTTGCCATTGTATTGTTAAGTGGCCCCACCTTGATTTATGTGTAGAATATCCATGCAGTCCACTATAATGTTTATTTTCCATTGAACCTGTTCATAAGGTCACATAGCCTAATCCACTAGTGGTCCACCTGAGATCTGGATTTACCTTATTTTTTTCCAGTGCCCTTAAATGAGTTGACAAAATGGATGGATGACATGGATATATAATACATAATCGAGTGGACCCTAGTACATGGCCCTAAAAATTTATACATGATGTATATATTAACTCAAAATTAACCAATTAAAATTTGAGACCATTGTTGCTAAGTCACAATCCCAGAATTAAATAACTCATACAATTTTACCATTAGTTTGTATACACTTGTTTTTTAAAATAGGACCATTAGATATTTTTCATTTTTCACTGTCCAATAAATGTCCACCAATCCATTAGTGGCATAAGTGGCAATAGATTACATTAATTTGAGGCTAGTTTGGGGCATCAAATGGTCCCCAAACCAGCCCCGTATCGACAACACAATTTACCTCAATTTAATTTATTTTTTTAAAAGATTTATGTGGGAAAATGATATTAAATTATTAGGTATATGAATTACATAATATTCTTGACTTGAGAATGACACTTCATAGGACATGAATCACAGTCACAGCCATAGGTATGTTAAATTGTTAATAACTTAATATAGAATAAATTATGAAAAATAATTGTAAACACCTATACATGCAAGATATTTTCATATTACATTCATTCTAATATATCTATCATTGGTAGTAGATATTTAGAAAATTAAATATATGAGTTTTGCAGTCAAATCCAGGTTGTTTGATTCATAAATTCATTAGATAGTTTAATACAACTTCTCACCAAAGAGTGGACCGTTACACCACCATAAACATGTTCCAATTTATAAATGAATACATATTTAGAATGCTTAGAATATTCTAGATTTAATCCAGATTTTTTCATATATTTTGGCAAAAAAAATAAAAAATTGCACCGTTACGAGCCGTTATGCCCCCGTATCGCCGTTACACCCCGGTATCCGTATCAGTATTGGAGGGCACCATTACACCAACCGATACCGATATGGGATACCTTGACACCCATCCTACCTATTCCACCTTAACATTCCACACCACCTCTTTGACAGATCCACTTATATTATGAAAACAACAACTTTTCTGTTTCCCCCACATCACCCATAACACTGCCACTAAGACGAGCTGCCATATTGCCTTTCCTTCCTATCTCTCCACCATGCCAAGCCCAAAGGGACCCCATATTCTCACCTTCTTTCCCTCCTTCCTAAATATGAGATATGAACATAAAATGACTTGACAGAGAAGCTTCTACTTTTTTGCACATTTCTAAATCCTTTTATCATGCAACTCTTGGATAATATTGGTTCCTTCAAGATGCTCTAATAGGTCAATCTAGTCTACCATCTCTAATGCTCTTAGGCTCCCTTTTTTTGTGAAAGGTAATGAAATTTTATTAAAAGAACCTGCCAATGCATAGGCTAGTCGGGAAAAGAATACAATCCAAAGAAAGATAAAAGATTACAAACATCCATAACCTTCAAGCTGGATGCCCATCCTACCACTTTCACCTTAATCTTCTACACCACCTCTTCCACAGACTCCTATTATGAAAACAACAATTATTTTGTTCCCCACACATAACCCATAACACTGCAATTAAGACGAGCCGCCATATTGCCTTTCTTTCCTATCCCTCCACCATGCTAAGCCCAAAGGAGGACTTCGACATCACCCACAAAATGTTGAAGATTTCAAGGAAGCTTCCCACACCTTCTAAGCGAAAGCGCAATGGATGAAAACATGATTAATCTACTTAGCGTTGTTCATGCACGTAAGACAAATGTTGGGGAGGATCATGGATTTCTTTTGGAGGTTATCTATGGTCAACACCATTTTCCTACCCACCAACCAAACAAATGCTGCAACTTAATGGGGGCGTCATAGAACCATGAGTAGAAATGGTGATTCGATTTCGCTTCCAAAGGTACCTCTTGAGTCAAACTGTAGAAATATAGAACAACGAAATGACTCAAACTATGCATATGCCACACCAAGTCCTCACCCAAGGAGGGGTAATAACCCTGCAATTGGTCCAAAAGCCTAACAAAATTACCCACTTCCTCGTTTGGCAGATTCTTAGGGCAAGGTGGAGACCAAACCAAAGAACCTCTACAAGTGGAAAAATAATGAGATACTATAATGTTCCTCTTTGGGAAAAAGCAAGCCAACCTTAGAAACTCTTCTAATAGTGATCTACCTCCACACCACACATCCTCCCAAAAGCAAACATGCCTTCAATCTCTCAGCGAGAAGGAAACCCCCTCGCTGAACTTAGGGGATATCAATGTAATCACCTTCCACATACCTAAAGCCCGATATAGCAAAGGTTTCTTAACACCCAAACCCCTCCTAGATGTCATATTTGCTAGCTATGACCTTTCTCCACAATCTCCCCTCTCCTATACTAAATCTCCACAGCCATTTACTTGATAATGCTAGGTTCATGGATCCCAACACTCTAATGCCCACTCTATTTTCTGTAATAGGCTTGCAAACCTTTTTCCCACTTGATAAGATGAAACTTTTACTTTCCCCCTACCCCTCTCCACAAAATTCATGCCTCAGCATTTCTAGTCTATCCAGAATAGCTTGAGGGCACCTAAAAAGGGACAAAGTACAATGGTGTATTTGAGAAGGCAGGTTTGATTAGAGTTAAGTGCCCTTCCATTGAAAGATGTCAACATTTCCAGCTTAAGAGCTTCCCCTCGGTCCTCTCAATCACCTTATCCCATAAGTGCTTAGCTGACTTCCCAATACACAGAGAAAGCCAAGATAAGTTAAAGGAAAAGACCTAACACTGCACCTAAAAAACATCCGCTAACCTCAACACCTCATTCATGTCCATGAGAATACCCAGCATCTTACTTTTAGTCATTGTTTTCACGTGCGATCGCATATGCCATTCATTTCAGAAGGAGGCATATGCGATTCAGGATAGCGTGCGATGGCATACTTTTTTGTGCGATAAGTACGCGATTGCATATGCGAGTATACCATACTATGGCATACTTTTTTACGCGATAAGTATGCGATCGCGTATGGAGTATGCCATATGCAAGTATGCAATGGCATACTCCATATGCAATCGCATATAGGTCCAATGGTTAAAAAAATGATTGTCGAATTCTTGTATTCAAACATCATATATGTTTATAGTAGCCTATGTTGGTATGTTTATTATATATATATATATTAAATTTATAAGTCAATAAGTTGAAATTTGTAACTTCACAAGTTGTGTGTGTGTGTTTTCTTTTATTTATTATTTTTTTTGTAAATTATAAATTGTATTTGTAAATTAAGTTGTAACTTGCAACTTATAAGTTGTTCAAGTTATCAAGTTACCAATAAAAATTTTATGTTCGAAGTTTTTAATACCTAATTTTCACTTAATGTAACATGTTGTTTGTTTTGTTAAATTTCATGTAAATAATAATATAAGTAATTAAATATATAGCTTAATTTATAGAGGGTCTAATAGTCTCAAACAATCAAACTACAATAAAATAGGTAAAAGAACCCAATCCAATCACTTGTAATAATTAGTCATAGTTTTTCCTATTTTTTTTAAGAATTTTTTTTTTCAATTTTTCACCTTCTTTTTAACATATTTTTTAAATTTTTTCAAAAAAAAAAAAAAAGCTAGACCAATATGCGATAGCACATGTGAATATGTGATGGCATATGCAACAACAGCATATGCCAGTCGCATACAATGGCAATGTAATTTGACAACATTGCTTTTAGTAATATTTACCTTCAACCCTGATGCCACCTCAAAGCACCTTACCATCTTTTGCAAATTATCCAACCATAATTGTGTTGACATCACAAACTAGAATGGTATTGATGGCATATTAGAGATGAGTTACTGGCTATCCACATTTACCTCCTAAAAGCCATTAATTAAACCAACCTCTTAATGTTTGTGTAACATTTTGCTAAGGGTTTCCGCAACTACCATGAACAAGAAAGGAGATAGGGGTTGCTTTGCTTAACACCCCTTGATGCCATAAAGAATCCATTCAGTGACCCGTTGACCAAGACAAAAGAAGCAGTCGATCAAACACATTCTTGAATCCAACCCCTCCATTTATACGTACACCCCATCTCATCGTAGAAATCCACAACCTTTACCTTAGGCTCTTTTTATACGTTGGAGTCCACAGAATTTAATCACCAATTATGTCATAGCAATCTGCAACCTTCACCTTAGGCCGAGATGCCAAATTGTGGAGAAGGCAAACCTTCTCTAAACCACTCATCTTCCTAAAATCTAATGACTGACTCATTGCCGCCTTCTATAGGTCAATCAAGTCTACCATCTCCTACTCTCTTAAGCTCCTTTTATACATAGAATCCTATGGAATTTGGTCACCAATTTCATAATAACAATCTACAACCTTTGCTTGAGGCCGAGATGCCAAACTATGGAGGAGCCAAAATTCTTTAATGAGGACCTTCTCCAAACCACTCATCTTCCTCACATTCTTTCCTTCTTTCCCTCCTTACTAAGTATGAGATATGAACGTAAAATGATTTGACAGAGAAGCTTCAACTCTTTGTCCATTTCCAGATCTTTCTATCTTGTAACTCTTAAACAATATTGTTCCCTCAAGATGCTCTAATAGGTCGATCAAGTCTACCATCTACTCTCTTAGGCTACTTTTATTGGTCACTACTTCCATCATGCCTTTAAAACCTTTGCTTGAAGTCGAGATGCAAAATGGTAGAGGTAAACCTTCTCTAAAGAGGGCCTTGTCCAAACCACTCATCTTCCCAAAATCCAAGGTATTCAAAATCGGATACATAATGGCTGTTATGTAACGGTAATGGTCATAACTATTACGCGTTATGGGGTCGAAACCGCTGTAACGACCATTATAGAAAAAACAGGCCGTAACGGTCCTGTAACAATTTTTTTAGAAAAATAAAAAAGGGTCATAATGGCCTGTATCATAACGGTAATGGTGGTGACCGTTTTGGAACACCTTGCTCTCATCTCCTACTCTCTTAGGCTCCTTTTATACATAGGAGTCCACGGAATTTAGTCACCAATTCCATCATAGCAATCTAGAACCTTTGCTTGGAGCTGAGATGCCAAACAAATAGAGGAGGCAAACCTTTTCTACAAAGGGCCTTCTCTAAACCACCCATCTTCACAAAATCTAAGGACTTTCTCATCACCACCTTCTATAAGTCACAATCAAGCATGCCATCTCCTACTCTCTTCGGCTCCTTTTATATATAGGAGTCCACAAAATTTGGTCATAATTCCCTCATAGCAATCTACAACCTTTACCTAAGGTCAACATGCAAAATTTTAAAGGAGGCAAACCTTATCTAAAGAGAGGGCCTTCTCCAAACCACTCATCTTCCCAATCTAATGATTTGTTTGTTACCACTTTCGAAACTCACTCCCTTCAAGAAGGATGGCTCCATATCCAACATAACATTCTAGATCCCCAAGCTTCTATAACCGGAAGATGAATTTGTACACCAACCATTATCTCGCAAACCATATTGCACCCCAATCACCCTTCTCCATCAAGAATATTCTTCATGCCCAAATCACTAAAGCTATCTTCCAAGTAAAGCTCAATTCATCAACCTAAGGGATTTTAACTTCTTTCTAATTCCATAAGGAGGTATTTCCAATTCTCTTCTAAAATGTGCCAACGAAAGTCTCTTTTCAACCTCTCCAATTCGTCAAGCATTGCATAATACCTCAAAAGAAGAAAAAACACATTCAGTCTGATGAATGCTAATTGCACTCACCTTGCGCACATGCAAGATCAGGGATGCTGCTCATGCAACAATCCCCAGCAGGTAGACGCCATGTCTAACAAACCAGGATGACTTGATTATAAAGTGGTCCATACGTATACGAAATAAACAAATGCTATTGAGAGAAACTACACTTACCAAATAAAATAATAGGGTTAGGTGTCCTATGGATGTGTCTTTTTACTTAAGTTTGAAAGGTTGCATCCTTTTATATTTTATTTTGAAAAGTTGTGTCTTTTGAAGCCTAAGGGTCGCACCAATTGGGTTTAAACCCAATAGTCACAACCCTTTTTGAAAGGGTGTCTCCACACCCTTAAGGGTGTCTTCACAAAGGCTATAAATAGACTTCTGATTTTAAGTTTTGGAATGGATTAGAAAATCAAGTTTCTTCTTAAAAATGTGTTTAAGTATTTTCTAGTTCGGGTTAAGACTACAAGTGGTTTGAGCCCGTGTACAGTGAGTGCACCGCTGAGACCGGGTCATAGTCATTGTATCTTGGAGGTTGATTGCTCTGGAAACCTGTTGTACTTGGGACGCTGTCCAAGGGGAGTAAATTCGATTTCAAGCCAAGTGACTCACATCACGCCTCGACTTCTATAAACCGATAAGTTTTCTATTTTCTCAATTTAAATTTATTTTATTTAAATAGCTTTTCAAACTCCATATCCCAACAATCTTGAAATCGAATATGTTTGAAAAACTATTTAAGAATTATGGTTGTATCTATCTGGTTGGAATAGCCCAAAATGAAACCACATGAACCCAATTTGTGAGCCATGGCCCATATAATCTAGAGTTGTCATATCCCACCGAATGGTTAAGTTCTTGTAGATACTTGTTATGTAAGTTTTTTGGACCACATGTACAAAAGTGAACATATGCACCGACTGAGAATGGTTAGAGTACTTTAGATCTTGATATCTATAAATGAGAATGGTTAGACTATAATCAAACATATGAGGGGCTTGGATTCCTGAACAATTGGCCGGGTTCGTTGTAACCCTCGTTAGCACAAAGTATGATCCTCAAGTTGTCAGATGGGTCGGGCTAAGGCTATCTTGGGTACTAGAGCTATAACTTACATATGGTCTTTATGTCCCAAACACATGTCATTCTATCACACACGTAAAATTTAAAAAATCTATAGTGCGTACCTCTTGGATAATGTCAGGCCCTGTTCACTCATAAGAAAGCTTGCATTTAGTAGATTTTCTCAAAATCATGATATGACATTAATAAGCCTTTTTTTTAGATGTCAAAATTGTAATTTATTTTTTCATAGCTTGAGCTAAACGTAACCTTCACATAAAAATAAATCAAACTGTTAAACCATACTGAGTAGGATATACACTAATCTCAACATCCATTTACAATAAAGATCAACCCAAAATGCATTTTAAAATGAGATTTTATGTTGAGATTCCCACTATATTAGGAATTCTTTTTTGTAAACCACCATGCATGGTTAAAAAGAAAACTTTGAAAAGAAAAATGTGAAAGAAACTCGAGAATGCAAGATTTTAAAGTATCTTCCAAAATGGGCCTGATAGGTCTCCCATAAGCCTACTAGTTGCTCACATGCGGATAGGTAATATTCCTTATACAGTCAACCGAATGAAGGATCTAAATCCGTCATGTATGTGCCAAAAATAGAATTCTTGGTATTAGGAATCGTAGTTGTTAATTAGGTGTCTTCCCATCATTTTCAAGTTGGTGCAACCCTTAAGAAGAGTTCTAACAAGGACTATCTGGTGGTTATAACCATTCTATCTGAACTTGATATGTTGCATGTGAGCAAACAGCATTCCAATGGCCCTTGATCTAGTCCATTGATTTGATGGACCTCACATGGAAACAAAATTGCCAAATATGGAGGAGTTGAATGTCCCAATAACGAGATTTCTTAGACAATTTCATTAAATAAATAAATAAATAAGGTGGAGATGGCTCAAATCCAAAGCGGTGTAAATGAAAAAAAAAGTAATAATGAACCGATAATCTAACCACTTGTTTAGTGGGAATGAAGTGGATAGTTAGAATCATCTATCCTAATTACTCGTGGGTTTATTCTCTTGTGAGTTTGCTCTCCCAGGCAACCTTTTAATACTTTAACAGAGCACCATGGTTCATATACATGCAATCTATAATTCTATATGATATATGTCTTTGGATAATCTAATCTGGCCCAATTTTGATGATCAAGACTATTCAACTAATATGCCAGACCATGTATAATGTGTGTCACCAAAATATTCTTCCATTAGACAAGCTTACATGTCCAACTTATGAACTACAAGTGGATGATTTACTGTTTACTTTAAGATGAGAGATTTTAGAAAGATATTTGATGGCGACTAACTGTGAGTGGTACAAAAGTGCATGGTCTAAATCGTGAAAAGATGGGGCCTATATATTATTGGTGCTAGAACAAATATAACATGTTATTTTGATCAAGTGCATGTTAAGGAGTTGATTTTTGTGTGATTGATGTGCATAGAATGAATAGTTATATTGATGTTAATCTTTAGAAATGTGGTAGAATGCACGGTTATACACTAAAGCGTCACTGCACACATTTTGTAACACGAGTAGTTCATTAGTGGGTCCTTCTTTGTATTTATAGTGACCTAAAAATTAAGTTATAATGTAGACCAACCATTGGTATGAATGACCTTTATGATAATGAGTGCACACAATGAATAAATGAGTATGCTATATTTAACTTGATCAAATTAATGGCCACCATGAGCTCACTTATCATTGTGTATCTATATATAACACACATTATTCCTTTTGTATCATTGCATGTATTTTATGGCCTTTGATCCATCCTATGTGGATTTATGATTGATATGTTTGAATCTTGTATCCATGCATCACATGTAGAAAATATAGTCTTGCTATTGTACAATGAAATATTAGAAAATGTATGACACTTGATACGTAAATACTTAGAAATTGTATATATGTGGAAAATATCCCATTTATAAAGATTTGAAATTATGGGGGTTATGTATTTAGATGCACTACAATGTTCTAAAGTTATAAATCCATACAAATATTATATTGGCCCATATGGAATGACTGGGCTAGTGTATTTTTAAAATATTACCTTTTATAGGTTCAATAGATGACAGGTCTAGATCTTACATGTGTATTACTTTTATGAATATTAAGTACTTGATAACTCACATTATATGAATGCTTGTCTCTCTGGAGTTTCACTTACCATGAAGCAAATGGTGACTTGAGTTTCTCAAGTGGATTAGTAGTGAATGTGCTTTAATTCAATATTAATTCTAACTTACATTTTATTATGTAGAAAGTGATATTATAGAATATTGGGTCCAATGAAAGACAGACCATCGACACATATCACTTAACTGTTTAACACACTTATCGTTGCTTTTCTATAAACGGTTCATATTATTGATCTTAAACATATAGTTGTTGATAGGTGACAAGTACGCATGCCTAATTTATGAGATAAGTTATATTAACTTTTGACATCGTTCACAATACTTTCTAGACAATATTACCTGCTTAGAAAGGTGGAGGAAATATTATTTTCATCCGATCAGGTGCTAGAACACTTATTAGATCCATCATATGATAGTTCCTACGAAAGATTTTTCTAAACTCTTGGTTAATTAATAGATTTATCAGGTGAGCCATAGATATATCAAGGCTAAATTTGAAATTATGGGGGTGCTCTCAGATACCTAAATCACTTAACACATGGAATCCAAATTTAGTTAATATGTATTTGATAAATGGGTTGACATATATATAATTGAAGATTTGCACTAAAGAAATTATATGTTGAATGTTATGGATCAATATGCACATGTTTTATGTTTATATGTATATCTTTGAGATAAGGTGTCTGGAATTAAATATATTGCATGTTTTAATAATCAAATTAGTAGCCATCAAATGAATGGTTAGAAAGAATATTGTTAGCAGTCTGAATTCATAAGATGATTGTTGGATCAATGAGATTTTTATGCTATAAGCTATTCTCATTGGAGGCTAGATTTGAACATTTGAGATTGATATTCATATGAGACTAAGTTTATGTAATAAGCTGTGTTGTTTTATCATCAACAAATGTATCTAATGGGCAAACTTATGCACCTATAGAGCCCATTGCTCAATCTGTCGATCAAGATATTTGATTATGAACTTGGACATTTCTTCTCTATATTCAGTTGTCAAATATCCTATGATTGTATTGAATTCTAATCACTAATTGATAAATTAGTCAACCTTTCATGTGTTAGGAAACATGTGATAACATGATAATGTTACAATATGATTACATGAAAGTTATACTCTATTTTAGTTGTCATATGTCTATGCATGACAGATTACTATAGCCTCTTTGTATGTAGATACAATAAGTTCAATTGAATTTATCACCAGTTGGTTGAATGGTGGGCTAGTAAAGTTAGTTGAATAGTAAGAGCACATTCAAGGATAAGAAAGTTGGTTGTATTCAGAGCCGGTGATACGACAATTATTATAATAAAAGTGATGCTCAGTATCTGTTACTTGATGGGGTCATAATTATTGACTCTGTGAGGTTAGAAATGAGTTTGGTATGTGTTGGCTTGATATATGAATAGTCAAAGAGGATGCGGCTGACTGCTGAAGATTTGACTAAGGAGCAAAAGGAGGAATCTGCCTAAATAGAGACTCATTTTTGCGTAGCTAGTTGGTGAAGCAATAACTTATCAAGGTGATGATCCGTAGCTAGTCCGAAAGGATGATCAGCCACATTGGGAGTAAGACATGGCTTAACTCCTATGGAAGGTAATAATAGTTAATTTTCTATAATAAGTGAAAGCCTGATGAATAAATGACGGGTGGAGGTAAAAGGCCTACGGGTCATAAATCCTCTGACCAAATGACTATCTAAAAAATTAGTCAATGATACATCGAAGAGAATGGGGCTGAGCCTAATATATGAGCTACCAGTGTTGACAACCCAACCTATATGAGTAGAGATCCTATTGGATAAGTTTAATGGGTAAACAATAAGACATGAGGTAGGCGATTACACTGACATAAATGAGCCCCTTCTATGGTATACAGTGCAAGCAGCAATGAAGAAGGATGAGTTTTTGAACTCTTAATGAACCTATTGCCATATATTTGATGGTGTACCCAATTGCTGCATACACTTGATGGAATTCACTTATATGGGTGTGGAGGTAGAGGCTGCTTCGTATGAGAATATAGGCGAATTCTCTAAAGCACTCATGAAATTCAGGTAATGGTGTATGGCAGAAATGCACCGAACCGCAGAATCACTTGTAGCGGAAAAGTTGTGTGAGTGGCATGTACTTGCGATCTACATCAAAAGGAATCCGGTTCAAGACTATGGTGTCACCTGGTTCCTTTAGACCCGTCATGCTTACTCTAATGTCAGTTCAAGTCTATGATGACACCGGCACTATTGAACAACTCTTCCATCTTTACCTGAAATGTCAAAAATTTTGAAACATGTGGGGGATTGTTGTATTTTAAATTATTTAAAAATAATTTAGTGTTTCAAAATATCCATTGGGACGGGCTATGACTATGGCCATAGGTGCCCTATGGATGTGTCTTTTCACTTAAGTCTGAAAGGTTGCATCCTTTTATATTTTATTTTGAAAAGTTACGTCTTTTGAAGCCTAAGGGTCGCACCAATTGGGTTTAAACTCAATAGTCACAACCCTTTTGGAAAGGGTGTCTCCACACCCTTAAGGGTGTCTTCACAAAGTCTATAAATAGACTTCTGATTTTAAGTTTTAGAATGGATTAGAAAATTAAGTTTCTTCTTAAAAATGTGTTCAAGTATTTTCTAGTTTGGGTTAAGACTACAAGTGGTTTGAGCCCGTGTACAGTGAGTGCACCGCTGGGATCGGGTCATAGTCGTTGTATCCTGGAGGTCGATTGCTCTGAAAACTTGTTGCACTTAGGACATTGTCCAAGGGGAGCAAATTCGATTTCAAGCTGAGTGACTCACGTCACGCTTCGACTTCTATAAATCGATAAGTTTTCTCTTTTCTTAATTTAAATTTATTTTATTTAAATAGTTTTTCAAACTCCATATCCCAACAGGGTTTACAAGAAATTAGTTAATGGTAACATGTGTGTCCCACCTGATGATAACACCAGCCTCGTTCGTAAGACATGGCATGCATATTGTTAGAATCTCCTAATGAGCGGCTCCGATCTCACTCACATGAGCCCCCATTGACACGTGAGAGCATAGAGCTCCTTCACCATTCCTCCATAGAACACCCCACAATCTAGTAATACAGCAAATGCAATGAAAATACAAAGCAAAAAGAAGCCGTTTAAAGAGGGAGAGCATACTCGATCCACACAGCTGCGCCACCACCATTCAAGAAGTAGTAAGAGATGTTGTCGTGGACCTTGCTCTCAGCGACCTTCTTGGAAGAACTTAAGGGCCTGAGCATTGTGTTGGGGATGCCAACGATGATGTTGATTCTGGAGCCAGAAAGGGACTCCAAAATGAGAGGATCGACGTCGAAGAGCTTGACTTTGGAAATGTTGTTAGATTGGAGGAGTGCCACGACCTTAGGTGGGGGAAGAGGGTAGGAAGATAAAGTCCCCCAGTTCACACCAATACCTCCACCCATCAATGTAGCGGGCAAGAAGAAGAAGAGTAAGGTTAGGAGATGGATTGTCGTTGCCATTTTTTTTTTTTGTATTCTTCTTCTTCTTCTTCTCATTCTCCTTCTCCTCGTTCATGCAATTCATCGAACAGGTGGAAGACATGAGAAAGAGAGAATGAGTGTGTGAAAATAGCTGGGTGAGGGAAGCGGATTGGCTGGTGTACCTCACACTAGCTATACAACTGATATAGGTATGTGTCATGCAAAGACGAGCACTTACGCTCCTCGAGCTCCGAGTTGTACGAACGGTTCAAAGGAGACCAAAGTTACATGGGCTCCACACTGATGTATTCATTATATCTACACTGTTCAGCTATTTTTAGAGTTCATTTTAGAGCATTATTTAAAAAATGAATCATATCGAAAGATTATCTGGACCAAACCATAAATAGCATCAGAGATTATGATTTTTACCGTTAAACAATTTTTAGGGCCCACCATAACGTTTATTTTACATCCAATTTGTTCATAACGTTAAAAATACCAGAATGAAGGGGAAAAAAAATTCAAATTTTTTTTCATATTAATCCAAAACTTTTGTGACCCCAATAAGGGTTTCAATGGTAGACGTTCAATCCTCCACTGGTTTTTTCTGTGTGGTCCACTTGATAGTTAGATCTGTCTTATTTTTCATCTTAAGCCTTAAGGGCCTGTTTGATTTTCCAGTGCACTGGTAAATACCAGGTAAAAGAGTAATAATTATTTCCCTGTATATTTACAAGGCACCTGATTTGACTACTTACTTTTTTGACATGGTAACTAAAAACATTACAAAATATATATGGGTCCCATTGTGATGCATTTTGCTTATCCAAACCATTCATCCATTATGCCTTTTAAATTTATCGTATGAGCAAAAAAATGAGATATATCCAAAAGTCAAGTGGACCACACCATACGAAAACAGGAATCGAATACTTACAGTTAAAAACTTTGTGAGGCCATTGTTTCTTTTGGTGTGGGCCACCTGAGTGTTGGATCATCTTCATTTTTTGGCTCATGCCTCAAAATATTGTGGTAAAACATATGGATAGAATTGATATATCATATACATTACCTTGAGGTTCAAAAATTTTAAATAGCTATTTGAACCGGTTACCAATGCAGAAGTTTCCCTGGATTTTTAAACGGATGAAATGGTAATAATTACCCATTTCTTAGGTATTTACCCAAGCTCTTGGAAATCAAACAAGCCCTAAGAAAATTTCAAAAAATGGAGGGATGGTTTGTATATAACACATGTCTCATTATCAGACCCCACAGAACTTTACAGCAGGTAGTGTACCTCACACCAGCTATATAGGCACGCGTCATGCAAAGACGGTCCCCGAGCTCCGAGTTGCACGAGATCAAAGTTACATGGGCTCACAATGATGTACTTATTATATTTACGCCGTTCATCTATTTTTAAAGTTCATTTTAGAGCATTATTCAAAAAATAATCCCATCGGAAGCTCATCTAGACCACACCATAAATAACAGCGGAGATAATGAATTTTACCGTTAAACAATTTTTAGGGCCCACCATAACATTTATTTTACATCCAATCTGTTCATAAGGTCAAAAATACTTGAATAAAGAGGAAAAAAATCATATTGATCCAAAAATTTTGTGACCCCAAAAAGGGTTTTAATGGTAGATATTTAATCCCCCACTGGTTTTTTCAGTGTGGTCTACTTGATAGTTAGATCTATCTTATTTTTCGTCTCAAGCCTTAAGACAATCTCGCAAAATGGATGGACAGTTTGGATATAACGCATATCTCATGATCAGACCCACATAACTTACTGATGTCAATACAACAACTATATAGCTAATGTGAGGTACATTGGCCAATCGGCTTCCCTAGTTGAGACCAGGGACTGGAATCCCGTCTAACACCTAAGAAATGGATAGGCTACTCTCCCTGCCACTGGACAATGGTGATGGTCGGTGCCCTGTGGGCCTCAACATGATGTATATTTTTCATCCATGCCGTCTATCTATTTTTCTAGATCATTTTATGGTATAAGACCAAAAATGAGGTATATCCCAATTTCAAGTAGACCACATTAAAGGAAACAATGTTGAATGAACGTTGACCATTAAAAACTTTTTGGGGGCTATAAAAGTTTTGGATCAATTTGATCTTTGTTTTTTCCCTTCATCTAGGCCTGTATGACCTAATTAACAGATTGGATGTCAAATAAACAATACAGTGGGCCTTAGGAGGATTTTAATGGTGGATATCCAATCACTACTGTTTTCTTATGGTATGGTCCACCTGAGATTTATATTCCTGTCAATTTTGGTATTAAGCTCTAAAATTATCTATAAAAATGTATGAACGGAATGGATGAAACACATACATCATGGTGGGGCCCACAGAGTGCCAACCACCAGCCACGAGATGGTGGCAGGGGGAGTAGCCAATCCGTTCTCTAGGGTAAAATAGACAAGACTGTGGATCCCACCATTTTGTATATGTTAAATCCACACCGTCTGTTAGGTTGACAGGCCTTAAGACCAAAAATCGTCCGGATCACGATTTGTATGGAAGCGGTTTGGCTGGTGACCCTGACACCAGCTAGCTAGGTGATGTCAAAGCTTTTGTGGGACCCACTATGATGCATGTGTTATATCTACACTGTCCGTACATTTTCTAGCCTATTTTATTGTGTGAACTAAAAAATGAGGTAGATCCAATCTTAAGTGGACTATATCCAACAAAAGAAATGGATTGAATGCCCACCATTGAAAACATCTTGGGGCACAAAAGTTTTGGATCAAGGGTGTTTTCCCTCCAGAAATGTTTGTGTATGTGACCTTATGAATTGGTTCAATGGCAAATTCATATTGTGCTATGCCCAAGAAGCTTTCAAGGGTAAGCATTCATTCTCGTTGTTTCCTTTGATGCTTATGTTTTAAAATTAGTTAGAAAAATGAATGGATAGCATAGATAAAATATATACACCATGGTGCAGCGCATGGAGCTTTGACACCACTTAGATGGCTGGTGGGTCACTAACCCAATCACACTGCTGTGATTGATATTCTATGGGGCCTACCATAATGCATGTGTTTCCACCTAAGTTGCCCATCGTCCTA
The DNA here is from genome assembly GCF_029962835.1 of Magnolia sinica. Lineage (NCBI taxonomy): Eukaryota > Viridiplantae > Streptophyta > Magnoliopsida > Magnoliales > Magnoliaceae > Magnolia > Magnolia sinica. The sequence continues at coordinate 53,646,873 of NC_080590.1, forward strand.
TGGCATGAGCCCAAAATGAGATAGGTCATTTTATGGAATGAGCCCAAGTGGAGTACTTAACCTGAAACAATGTTAATTGAATGCCCACCACCAAAATTTCTTGGGGCTACGAAAGTTTTAGATCAAGTTGATATTTGTTTTTTCCCTTCATCCAAGTTTGTACAACTTAATCAATAGGTTGTGTTGATGCAGAAATTTGGTTAGCCCTCCTTGGACTCGTGAACTTGCACAAAGAACAAATAAAGAAAATCTTAGCTCGTGCCGGGGACCCTCCGATGCCTAAGTCAAGAATCTGGGTCTAGTTGAGTGTCAAGGGTTTAGAACTAGAAATTGTGTGTACCTTTCACCATTAGAAATCATCCTATGTATAGGTGAGGAGAGGTGGTGTCGTAAAGGGCACATAGCCCTGTTTAGTAGGAACCAATTATAGTGGGATTCAGACTCCTTGTGCGGCGGATCTTTCTAGATACTTGGGTAGAATCTCGGAGTGGTCCATGTGGATGTCGGTTTTCCGTGATCTTCAGCCGAGAATGCAGACCGACCTAATTAAGGTCAGGTCAGTCCTCACAGAGGGTGGGTTTAGCTGATCTGAAGTAGTCCGGGCTTCGCCTAGGCCGACCTGAGATGAGTTCGCCTTGTATTGCTGTTTGATTAGTAAATGTTCCGACCTTGCGATCAGAGGTCGAGCTTGGCCTTCTTTCACGCTTGATTGAGGAGATCGAGCTTGGCCTTTCCCCATTTTTGGTCGAGGGCGTCGAGCTTGACCTCTCTCCATACTTGGCCAAGTAGATGGGGGTCTGGTCACTAGACCACACCAGTTGCTGTTTAAATTGTTGACCTGGTCTGTCGATGGGAGGTTGGCCTATTTTTCCCATAACAGGTTGGATGTTAAAGAAAAAATACAATGGGCTCTAGGAGGTTTTTAAGGTGACATTTAATCACTATTATTTTTATGTGATGTACCTATTTCCATGCCGTGTGGTACATGGGAGATTTAGATCTCCCTCAATTTCAGGATCAAACCCTTTATTTGTGACGAGTAGGAATTTCATATTTGATGCCGAAATGGCCAAGCTATAAGTCCTAGAAGGGGGGCAGGGGAGTGAATAGGACTATGCCAAATTAAAAATAAATACTGCGAAATATGAAACAAAGGAATAGATAGCACTATACATCAATCATAGTATAGGAATGGAAAGCAACCTAAAATAGAGAAATTGAAACAAAAATTGTTCTAAGGACAACCTTACACCAAAAACCAAAGTTTATGGTAAGACAACCTTATTTCTAGAACAAATAGAGAAACTGAAACTCAAACTAATAAACTAATAAATTGCAGAAATATAAATCTTAACTATTACAACATTCACCACTGAGCTTGAAATGAAATGATTACAACATTCACATTCACATATACATCCCACACATGAATAATTAAAGATATGAAATATAAACCACACAACCACAAAACACAAGGGATTATAGTGGTTCGCCTGTGTGTACACCAACTGTTCAACAACAGCCACACAACTACTCCACTCCTAATATCCTCACACAGGGGATATTAGCATTCACTATCAAAAATAGTTTTTCCCAAGTTTTCCTAAAAACCTTCACAATTGTGTCTTTTTCTGTGGGCTTATACAATTAAAAAAAACCCTTCCTTTGAGTTTTCCTGGCTCTCCTCAGATAACCAATACAATGAGATTTTTCTGGTAAATCTCAAAAGAAAACCAAATGAAAGTAAATTACACAAATGTAAAATACCTAAATTTCTCCTTCGTTGTAGCAGCCCAAAAGAATCAAGTTGGAGTAGAGATTTAAATATTCAAGATCAATGTCCAATACTCACTTTATAATGGTTCTAGTTTCTAATAGATTTTAAATTCAAACAGAAGGGTTAGCTTTAATTGATTTTGATTCCAGAAAAAGGAAAACAACAATTCCTCTTTTCAGATTAGATTGGAATGCAAGAAACAAAATCAATTAACAAAGCTAAAGGAAGAGAATACTAAATATGCGCACTTATCTTAAATGGAGCACAAACTTATCTCTCAGAAGGCCGAATTAAATTAACTTGAATTGCTTAATTTATTTTAAGATTCGTGCTATTTATAGGTGAGCAAATCACGACTTCGACTGGTCTAAGGACCTCTATGACTGGTCATAGAACCAACAGATATTTGAAAATTTGGGTGCGATAAGATTTGACAGTTTCACGACTGGTCGTAGGTCTCCTTCGACTGGTTGTAGGTCTCTCACGACTCGAATTTCAATGCTGGATTTTGAGTCGTAGGTCTACGACTGGTCGAAGAAGCAGTCAACACTGTTCCTACGACTAGTCGAACAGTCCCCAGGACTAGTCGTAGCCTAACAGAAAAATATCTGAATTTTGCAACAAACTTACGACTGATCCAGGAATTTCTTAGATAGGTCGAAGCAGTGCTAAGACTAGTCGAACAAAGTCCAGGACTAGTCTTAGAACTGTCCAAACTCACTTATATAAAACATATGAGTTATGTATCCAGAATGACCTACTCTAAAGGTCAACCTAAGGTCAGTCATACCTCAATAGTGAAGTAAGGAAATTGAACATAGGAGACAAGTGACCTTTGAAAGTAGTGAAGCTTGAAGTCTTGATGGAGCTCAAACTTGAAAGCTTCTTTAGATCTTGAGGTTGAACTTGAAAACTTCTTGAGATTTTTGACTTGTGAACAGTGCTTGTCAAATAAAGTTGATCTTGAGTAGAGCATTGTTCTTCACAGATGCAAGCTTCATAACAATGTCTTTGCAACAACAAATTTGACAACAAAAAGTGCTTTAAACTATAGCACTTACAATCTCCCCCTTTATCAAATTAGTGACAAAACACACTTCCAAGATATGTTACATAACATAGAATATTTGATTAAAGAATCATGCACCAGTTGTTATATCATGTACCAGTTGTTATCAACCAGCATACATGATCCTGCAAACCTGTAAATCTATATTCAACATAACATACATGATCTTGCAAACCTGTAAATCAATATTCAACATAACATAAATGATCCTACAGACCCATAACTCAATATTCAATACAGTCCACTTCTGTACATACTCCCCCTGAGTAACATATAATGCAACTCCCTCCTCATAATCATTCATTAGACAAACATCACATCCATATCCATTCTCCCCCTTTTTGTCACAATAGGACAAAGGAAGCATATAACAAATGGCTGAGGAGTAATAAGGAAAGAGATATATGAGTGAAAGCAAGATAAGATATGAATAACCACCATAAACAGCCCACATAATTCATATACAGAGCTAAGTCAAAAATAGCTACAGTCTCAGAACCAGATGAAGGTGCAGGGATGGAAGGATCAAGTTGATGCAAGCCCTTGTTCAAGCGCCTAAGATATTTGTGCATATACTTGAATTGTAAATCATGGGCAACAGACATGTTTTCCATCTTAACATTCATATTCTCAACTTTATCTTCCAATGCACGCAGACGTGCATCAAACTCAGAAGGCTCATAATCTGGATCATCTCTAGAATTAGATTCAAGTTCTTCAAATATATCATCCATGTTGATATCATCAAGAGGAAGATTACTAGCTTCTTCCTCATGTTTAGCTTCAGCATTGCCACCACCAACACCTTGACTAAGAAGGAAGTCAAGTTTCATCTTATTGATATTAGAATTGTTAAATATCAGATGATGGATAGCCAACACAGTCATCAAATAACCAAAAGGAATGTCACTTTGACCAGGATGGAGTTGAAACTGAATAATAGAGTAACAAATTAAGGATGGTAGACAAACATGAGCACCGCTAGCAACAACATGAAGAATACAGACCATGAATGAAGTCAATTCAGATTTATTACTCGAACGAGGATACAAGTTAGACACAAAGATTTTGTGAAGAACTCTGTATTTGGGTAACAAATATTTTGAAGGAAGCGTATTCCCTTTATGAGTCCATTGAACATCCAAATTGCATAAATCTTTAGTGAGCATACATTTTTCAGATATAGAGGGTTTTTCAGATAAGTTATGGATAGGAATGCCCTCATCATTCACAGGAATTTCCATAAGAGCTGAAATCAAATGACGATCAACGTCAAATGGTCCTTCTCTTGTGGCTATTTTAAAAGATAAATTTTTCAATAAAAAATCACATATGCAAGCAAACATGGACTGGGCAATGGACCGGTATGCTGGCCCACCCCAATATAATAAGTTATCCCAACCTACAACTTAGAGTAAAGGAAGGATCTCAAATGGAGCAACATGATTAATGTCAATAGGATGTTCAACAATAACATTACGTAATTTGATGTCTCGAACATAGGATGGATCATCCTCTGGAGCCCGAAGATGACGCTTAGTAATAGGGGCTGATCTAGAGGAAGAAGAAGGACCACGGGATGTTGTTTTTCTACCTCTAGAAGCTATTTGCAACAAGGATTTCAAGGAAATAGAGAGTTACAAAGGATTGAGAAGTGGGTTTTCTCGAATAAGATTTTACCCAAGAAAAACCCCAAATCTCAACGAAATTTGAAAATAGAAAACTTCAAGAGTCAAATAGAAGAAATCTAGACTCAAATCTACAAGAAAAATGCAAAAGGAGCACTAACCTTGAAGATTTTAAAGGATGGGTTCGACTGGTCGTGCGTCGGCCCGTTGGAGAGTGAAAAAGAAATGAAGAAGAAAAAGCATTTTCCTGAAATTATAAGAGATTCACGCGATTCACGACTGGTCATGGATGTACACGACCGGTCGTAGTACGACTGGTCATGTAGATTCACGACTGGTCGAGTACCGGCCAGAAAAACTGATTTCCAGCATTATATTCAAAAATTTGAAAACAAATCAAGTAATTATATACACTATGATACAAATAGACATAAATAATCACTTTAAAATGCACATGCCAAGATCAAATTTTATTTTGTTAAACCTCCTTTTGTCGAGCGGTTTAGTGAAAATATCAGCACGTTGATTCTCGATAGGAATATATTTCAAGGATAGAACTTTTTCTTCTACTAATTCCCAAATATAATGAAATCTAATGTCAATGTGCTTAGTACAAGAATGCTGAATTGGATTTTTTAAAATATTTATGGCACTGAAATTATCACAATATAATAACATAGAATCTTATTTAATTTCGTAATCACTTAGCATACGTTTCATCCAAACTAGCTGTGTACACGCATTACCAGCTACAATATATTCAGCTTCAGCTGTTGAAAGTGATATAGAACTTCGTTTCTTACTAAACCAAGAAACTAAACAGTTTCCAATATAGAAGCAACCACCACTGGCTGATTTTTTATCATCAAGATTACTAGCCCAGTCAGCATTCGAGTACCTAGTTAATTGAACACTAGTCTTATGAGGATACCAAAGACCGAAATTAACAGTACTTGTGACATATCGTATAATCCGCTTGACAACAGTCAAGTGCGATTCTTTAGGATCAAACTGATATCTAGCGCAAATATCAACACTTAGAGCGATATCAGGTCTATTAGCAGTTAAATACAGTAAACTACCAATCATACTACGATATAATTTTGGATCCACATTTTTACCTTTAGAATCTTTTGAGAGTTTCAAAGTTGTACTCATAGGAGTATCAAATTTCTTACCATTCTCAAATCCAAATCGCTTAATCAAATTCATAGCATATTTAAATTGAGGAATAAACATTCCGTCAGGTTTTTGCTTTACTTGCAACCCAAGGAAATAATTCAATTCCCCAACCATGCTCATTTCAAACTGAGATTTCATCAAATTTGTAAACTCAATAGTCATGTCAGTATAGGTAGATTCGTAAATGATATCATCAACATAGATTTGTACTAATAAGATGTGATCATTATTTTTTTTAATAAACAGAGTTTTATTAACACATCCCATTTGAAAATTATGGCTTAATAAAAACTTTGTTAGTTTCTCGTACCATGCCCTAGGAGCTTGTTTTAAGCCGTAAAGTACCTTTTTAGGGAGATAAACATGATCGGCATTCTTGGGGTCTTCAAAACCCATCGGTTGTTCAACATAGACTTCTTCATGCAGATCGCCATTTAAGAACGCACTTTTCACATCCATTTGGTAAATCTTAAACTTTCTGAAACACGCAATGGATATAAAGAGTCCAATTGATTCAAGACGCGCTACTGGTGCAAAGGTTTCATCATAGTCAATACCTTCAATTTGAGTGTAACCTTATATCTCTAGCCTAGCCTTGTTTCTAATTATATTGCCAAGTTCGTTAGACTTATTTTTAAAAATTCATTTGGTTCCAATGATGTGTTTATCTTTAGGTCTAGGTACGAGATACCAAACATCATTTCTCACAAATTAGTTAAGTTTTTCTTGCATCGCAACAATCTAGTTTTCATCAGCAAGAGCTTCTTTTACGTTAGATGGTTCTATCTGGGATGTAAAACATACATAATTACATATATTCTCAAGTTTTCTACGGGTACGAACTCCAGTGAGAGGGTTTCCAAGAATCTGTGTGGTTGGATGATCTTTAATAGTCCTTAGTTCAGAATCAATCTGATTAGATGAAGTATTGGTTTATCAATTACAAGAACTTCATCATTATCTGAACTTGAGACAAGTGTGTTTAAGTGATCATCAATGACCACATTGATGGACTCTTGAATCACACCGGTCCTTTTGTTCAGAACCCTATAAGCTCGACTGTTTAAAGAATATCCTAGAAAGATCCCTTCATCACTCTTCGTATCAAAATTTTCCATATTTTCACGATCTCGTAAAATATAGCACTTGCTGCCAAAAAACTTGAAAGTATTTGACAATAGGCTTTCTATCGAACCACATTTCATAAGCCATTTTATTATTACTTTTACTAGTGTGAACTCGGTTAATAATATAGCAAGCTGTATTGACTGCTTCAGCCCAAAGATTCTTAAAGAGCTTCATACTATTCAACATAACATTAGCCATTTCTTGAAGCACTCTATTTTTCCTTTCAACTATTCCATTTTGTTGTGGAGTTTTGGGTGATAAGAATTCATGTTAACATTCCCTGGTCGCTACAGAACTTCTCAAAACTGCTATTCTCAAATTCAGATCGATGATCACTACGAATCTTACTGACTTGAGAACCTTTTTCAGTTTGAATCCTTTTAAGAACCTTTTTCACTTCTTCAAAGGTTTCTGATTTGTCCCTTAAGAAGACTACCCAAGTATATCTGGTAAAGTCATCTACAATTACCATGATATATCTTTTACCACCTCGACTTTCTGTCCTGGTAGGTCCTACAAGATCCATATGGAGAAGCTTGAGTGGTCTTGATGTGGTATTGGAATTCACCTTTTTGTGTGAGTTCATTCAATCTGGCATTCACCACATATTTTATCTAATTTTTATAGTTTGGGTAAACCTCTTATAAGTTCCCGTTTGCTCAATCTATATAGATTTTGGTACTGTACATGTCCAAGATGTTTGTGCCATAAGTCAGTCTCGTCTGTATGGACCATGTAACACGATTGATTAGATGAGCTGGATTTGCTAACAATATAGCAGTTTTTAGACGTTCTATGTCCAGTTAGTATTACTGAACCCTTGTTATTTAGAATCTCACAGCTTTGATTAAAAAACCGTACACTATGGTTATTGTCGCATATTTGAGATATGCTAAGCAAGTAATGTTTTAGACCTTCAACATATAAAATATTTTTAAATAAAGGAAGGCTATAGAGTTGAATAGTACCTTGGCCCATAATCTTGTAGTTGCTACCATCATCAAATGTGACTGAACCATGAGTCATGTCTTTGAGATCGGTGAATAAACCTTTATCACCAGTCATATGCCTTGAGCATCCACTGTCTAGGTACCACTTTGAATGGCTTGTTGCTTTGAAAGGGGTGTGAGCAACCAAGCAGATAACTTTTGGAACCCATTTCAGAACTGTTTTGGGTTTAGGAGTATAGTTGGTCTTCTTCTGTCTGATGTTGTAAGAATGACCTACTGAGTTAGATTTTAAGAGATCCTTAAGTAAATCTACTATCTTTTCACCAAGAGGATTTCGGTTCTGATTTTTAAAGTTGACATGGCTGCTTTTAGGTTTTTGAAAAGTTTTTGTATTTTTAGAGAAACCTTGATAAGTACTTTTCCCTTTTGAGTTTGAGGACTCTCCTTTCACAAACTTGGGAGGAGTATACTTTTGTCTAGGAGGTATATTCTTATCATAGCCCAATCCGAATCGATCGCCACTTTTTCTTGATCCGGATAATAGTTTTTCTAACTTTGGATCGCCTTGGGCATACCTCCATGCATCCTTTAAACTCACAAGAGAAGATACTTCATTTTTAAGTATCTCATTTTCAGATTTTAGATTTCCAATCAGCGAGGTTTTGAATTTAAATCGCATTTTGATTTTTTAAAATAATCTAAAATTTGAGATTTTTCTAAAATAAGTGATTCAAAACATTCTTTGAGTTTAAAAAACTTTTCTTTTTGAAGTTTAAGTTTGACAAGAATTTTGCAACTTTCCTTATATAGGGCATTATAAGCATCTTGAAGATCATCTTCATTTTCATAATCACTATTTAGATTTTCTTCACTAGTTGAATCATCATGATTTGAAAAAGTGAATTTGGCTAGAGTCATAAGGGCTTTAATTTCATTACCCGTCTCAGTTTCAGAATTTTCTGATACAGAAGAAGCTTTAGAATCAGATGATTCATCCCATGTAGTCAACATACCCTTTCTTTTTGTTTTGTCCTTTTTAGGGCATTTGTTTGCTAAGTGCCCATACTCTTTGCAGTTGTAACATTGACTATCTTTCAAAGACTTCCAACTTTTAGATCTAGGTTTAGATCTTTTCTTATCATTTGATTTTTGAAAATCTACCCATTTCTTACTTTTGAAAATCTTGTAAATTTTTTTTTGTTAAAAGAGCCATATCATCTTCAGAATTTTATAAATCCGATTTTTCTTGAGAAATACCTTTAGAAGATTTGAGAGCAATGGATTTACTTTTAGGAGCTTTAAAGTTTAACTCATAGGTTTGTAAAGAGCCAACTAGTTCTTCTACCCTCATATTATCTGTATCACGAAGTTCCTAGATTGTGGTTACCTTAGAGTTGAACCGTTCAGGAAGTGAGCGTAGTATCTTTGCACACACTTTACTTTCTGGGATTTTATCGCCAAGACCCCACATTGAGTTCACAATGTCATTTAATCTAGTGTAAAAGTCCATACACATTTCATTTTCCTCCATATGAATTTCTTCAAAATTGGTTGTGAGGAGTTGGACTTTAGATTTTTTGATAATTGTAGTACCCTCCTGTGTCATTTCTAATATATCCCAGGCTTGCTTTGCAGTATCACAGGATATGATTCGTTTGAACTCATCTGGTGATAGTGCGCAAGTGATTGCATTTAGTGCTTTTGCATTGGCACTACTCTCATTTTTCTGAAGGGTGGTCCATGAGAAATATGGTGTTACTCTCATTGATTTTGAACCATCAATACCAGTCACTTCAGTGGTAGGTGGGTTCCATTTAGTCACTGCTTGCCACACACTCTCATCCATAGATTTGAGGAAGATCCTTATCCTGGCTTTCCAATAGGCATAGTTGGAGCCATCAAAGGGTGGAGGCCTAGTGACTGATAGGCTATCAAAATTTGACATCTTATATATAGCTTAGATCGTTAGCTCAGGAATTAAATCCAGATAAAAAGCAATAAGAGCGAGCTATTAGGCTTTGATACCACTTAAAATGGCCAAGCTATATGTCCTAGAGGGGGAGGGGGGTGAATAGGACTATGCCAAATTAAAAATAAATACTATGGAATATGAAATAAAGAATAGATAACACTATACACCAATCATAGTATAGGAATGGAAAGCAACCTAAAATAGAGAAATTGAAACAAAAATTGTTCTAAGGACAACTTTACACCAAAAACCAAAGTTTATGGTAGGACAACCTTATTTCTAGAACAAATAGAGGAACTGAAGCTCAAACTAATAAACTAATAAATTACAGAAATATAAATCTTAACTATTACAACATTCACCACTGAGCTTGAAATGAAATGATTATAACATTCACATTCATATATACATCCCACACATGAATAATTAAAGATATGAAATATAAACCACACAACCACAAAACACAAGGGATTATAGTGGTTCGCCTGTGTGTACACCAACTGTTCAACAATAGCCACATAGCTACTCCACTCCTAATATCCTCACACAGGGGATATTAGCGTTCACTATCAAAAATAGGTTTTCCCAGGTTCACCTAAAACCCTTCACAATTGTGTCTTTCTCTGTGGGCTTACACGATTAAAAAAATCCCTTCCTCTGAGTTTTCCTGGCTCTCCTCAGATAACCAATACAATGAGATTTTTTTGGCAAATCCCAAAAGAAAACCATACAAAAGTAAATTACACAAATGTAAAATACCCGAATTTCTCCTTCATTGTAGTACCCCAAAAGAACCAAGTTGGAGTAGAGATTTGAATGTTCAAGATCAATGTCCAATACTCACTTTATAATGGTTATAGTTTCTAATAGATTTTAAATTCAAATAGAAGGGCTAGCTTTAATTGATTTTGATTCCAAAAAAAAGAAAACAACAATTCCTCTTTTCAGATTAGATTGGAATGCAAGAAATAAAATCAATTAACAAAGCTAAAGAAAAAGAATACTAAATATGCACACTTAGCTTAAATGGAGCATAGACTTATCTCTCAGAAGGCCGAATTAAATTAACTTGAATTGCTTAATTTATTCTGAGATTTGTGCTCTATTTATAGGTGAGCAAATCATGTCTTCGACTGGTCTAAGGACCTCTACGACTGGTCGTAGAACCAACGGATATTTGAAAATTCAGGCACGATAAGATTTGGTAGTTTCACGACTGGTTGTAGGTCTCCTTCGACTGGTCGTAGGTCTCTCATGACTAGTCGAAGCTGGCCGAATTTCAACGCTGGACTTTGAGTCGTAGGTCTACGACTAGTTGAAGAAGTGGTCGATGCTGTTCCTACGATTAGTCGAACAGTCCCCAGGACTAGTCGTAGCCTAACAGAAAAATATCCAAACTTTGCAACAAACTTGTGACTGATTCAGGAATTTCTTAGACAGGTCAAATCAGTGTTAGGACTAGTTGAACAAAGTCCAAGACTAGTCTTAGAACTGTCCAAACTCACTTATATAAAACATATGAGTTATGTATCCAGAATGACCTACTCCAAAGGTTAACCTAAGGTCAGTCATACCTCAATAGTGAAGTAAGGACATTGAACATAGGAGACAAGTGACCTTTGAAAGTAGTGAAGCTTGAAGTCTTGATGGAGCTGAAACTTGAAAGCTTCTCGAGATCTTGAGGTTGAACTTGAAAACTTCTTGAGATTCTTGACTTGTGAACAGTGCTTGTCAAACAAAGTTGATCTTGAGTAGAGCATTGTTCTTCACAGATGCAAGCTTCACAACAATGTCTTTGGCACCACAAATTTGACAACAAAAGGGCTATAAACTATAGCACTTACAGATGCACTGTGTTTGGGCCACATCATCATTATCTACATTTAATGTAGCATACAGTGATCCATTTGTTGTAAACAATGGAGTTGAATTCAACCTTAAAATGATGGATGCATATTAGCTACAGGTTGATGTCATTAATTTCTTTCGGCCCCATTATGATGTATGTGTTGTATCCACACCGTTAATTCATTTGGAGAGATTATTTTAGGGCATGATATAAAGAATGAGGCAATCTAAAGCTCAAGTGAACCCCACCATAGAAAACAATATGGATTAAACGCCTACCCTTAAAAACATCTTAAAGCCACAAGAGTTTTTCATCAAGCTGATATTTGTGTTTTCCCTTATTCGATATGTGTGTTAACTTATAAATAGGTTGGATCTCAAATAAACATCATGGTGGGCGCTATGAAAGTTTCAATGGTGGGCGTCATTGTCCCCACTGTTTTTTATGGTAGGGTCCACTTGAGCTTTGGATCTACCTCATTCTTTATCTCATGCCCTAAAATGATCTCTCCAAATGGAGAAAGATATAACACATACATCATGGTGGGGCTCATACAACGTGGTGACATTACTTCGATAGTGAAACTCGCGACTATCGGGTTAAGTAGCTAATCCGTGTCCCAAAATGATATGGAAAATGGATAAACAGCATGGATAAAACACATGCATCATAATGGCCCACAGTGTACCAACGTAGTCACCTAGTCACTAGCGCATCTAACTTGAATGGTCGATGGACCCAGTTGATGGGCTTCCGGGCCTGACAAGTCCATGGGTTGGGTTTGGGCTTCAAGCAGAGTTGGGCTTAGACTTAACTAACCAAAAACCCATTAGCCTGGCTCAGCCCCACCTTTGACTATTTCAAAATTTAAAATTTAAATAAAACATTTTCTCTCTTTCCAAAATTTAAAAATTGAATTTTCCACCCTCTTTCCCCTGAAGAGGAAGGGTAGACCTACAGTGGATGAGATCTGTTGGGTGACTTCTTTTACCAATAGCAGAAACAAGAAAAAAAAAACTACCAAGTCTTCATTCTTTGTGATGCTGAGGTGGCTATCATCATCTTCTCCAAATAAAGTAAAAAATCTACAAGTTTTACAACGACTCCAAGTAAAGAAATTCCAAAAGGAAGAGAGGGTTGAGGCAGTTTCCTCTCTTTCTCTCTCTCTCTCTCTCTCTCTCTCTCTCTCTCTCTCTCCCCTTGCCGAGAATGATGGGTTCGGGCTCGGGCTAGGCACTACATGTGTGTTTTGGGCCGGGCTCGGGGTAGACTATTTTGCACTTGGCTAGGCTTGGGCATATGTGGAAGAAGACGGGCTGAGTTTGGGCTATCCATAACCCGGCCCGTTGACACCCGTGCTTGGATGAATAATACCAAATAGGGATGCAATGCCAGCCATAGGTTAGGGGTCATTTGGCATCTCAAGTTTATTTCCTTATTTCTAAATAATAAGTGTTTTTTTAATAGATTATTTGATGATAATATATTTTTACATCTACAAACTTTAAAGATAAGAAATTTACATAAGAAAAGTCTACTTTTTTTTTTTTTTAATTTTTTTTTTAAATTTTTATAATACTTATTATGTTAAAGTTAATGAATATTTTTGAGCTAAATTTGAAGCAAATTTGTCCACTTTTTAAGCAATTCCCATCTTAGTGGGCCCACATAATGAATTGTAGATATTGGAAATGAGTGACCCATATCAATATGGGCCCCACATAATGCACGGTTCATGTCAAAGGTGGGCCCCACATGGCAGATGACCTGCATAAGTGTGGCCACGGCATGATGGACGATGCACATCAAATAGGACACATCTGATGTATAGTCCACATCAAAGGTGGGACACATATAATGGATGATGGACAATGAGGGTGGGCCCACATAATGCACAACCCATGTTGAAGATGGGGTTCACATGATTGTGATGCACATCAAGATGGGCCCCAATATGCATGGTTTGCATCAAAGGTGGGCCCCACATGATGGAAGACCTGCGTAAAATTGTGGCCTCGTGTGACAGATGATCCAAATCAAGTGGGCCTCACAAGATGGATGGTCTACATCATAGGTAAGACCCACAAGATGGATGGTGGACATTAAAGGTGGGCCCACGTGATGGAAGGTTGTCATTAAAGGTGGGCAAGCCCACATGATGAACGACCCACATTGAATGTGAGACCCCACATGATGAATGGTCCACATCAAAGTGGGCCCATATAATGGACAGAGTGGGCTTCACATGATGGATGGTCAACATCAAAGCGCGGCCGAGTGATGGATTCACCCACATGCAAGATCTTGTATGATGGATGACCCACATCTACAGTGGCCCAACTTGATGGATGATGCATATGGAAGGTGCACCTAACGCAATAGATAGTGTACATCAAAAGTTGGCCCCACATGATAGATGGCCCACATCAATGGTAGGCCCCACATGATGGATGACCCGCATCAAAGTATGACCCCATATGATGGACGACCCACGTCAAGTGGGCCCCACTTAATAGATGACTCACCTCAAGGTGGGCACCACATAATAGACCGTCCACATCAAAGGTCAGCCTCTCATGATGAATGGCCCAAAGCCAAGGCGGGCCCTACATGACGGACAACCCACTTCTAAGGTGGGGCCCATACAATGGACATATCAAATGTGGGCTCCATATGATCGGTAGTGGACATTGAAGGGTTCTACATGAAGGACAATTAATATTAATGGTGTGCCCCACATGATGGATAACCTACATTGAGGCGGGCGACAATCCACATCAATGGTTGGCTCATAATGATGAATGCATCACATCCAAGGTGGGCCTTGCATGATGGACACCCCACTTTGAAGGTTTGGCCTATATGATGGATGATCCACATTAAGGGAAAGCTCATGATGGACGACCCACATCAAATGTTTGACCTGATTGATGACCCACATCCAAGGTGAGATGCATGAAGGGGAATGCTTGTTTGATATTGAGTTATTTCAATATTTAAAAATGACAATAACTACCCTTAAAAAATACTCTTATTTGTATGCTTTATCTCAAATATTTCTATCTTACAACAAAAAATATAAATAATGAAACATAAAGAGTATATCCAGTAATGACATAGTAGTCCTCTTGATAAGTAGGATTATTTATTACCATAATGAATAAATGTTCATCTTTATGCCTATAATTTATCATAATGATAATACATTATTTGGTCTATTCATCTAATTGTTATTATTACAAATATCAATAATACTTCTATTATTTTATGAAAAATGAAGACTAAGAGTGGAGCTTTTGTTGGAATATTTGGTTGAATTAAATAGACTATTAAAATTGAGAACCAAAAAAGAAAAAAAAATTTGAGAAAGAGGACTAATTGAATTGAATCGAGGCGTGACGTGAGTCACTCAGCTTGAAATCGAATTTGCTCCCCTTGGACAGCGTCTTAAGTACAACAGGTTTCTAGAGCAATCGACCTACAGGATACAATGACTATGACCTGGTCCCAGTGGTGCACTCACTGTACACTGGCTCGAACCACTTGTAGTTTAACCCAAAAGTGCTGAGTTGACTCAGCGACGAGCCCAGTAATCAAAATTCTTAAAATAGAATATCAGAAAGTGTTTTATAAGAGAGAAGGATTTTTGTATATTTGAAATGTGAATCGGAAGTCTTTATATAGACTTCGAACTGGTGTATAAGCAACATTTACAAAGGGTTAGGTCTGTTGGGTTTAAACCCAACAGATGCGACCAACCGGAATGGTCACACTTCTTTGGTTTAAAACAAAAAGGCACAAGTGCGAGTACACTCTCACAAATAAAGTCCCGCGAGTACCCCAACACACACACACACACACTCATGTGAGTACACTCACATTGCACCCGCACCCGCACTCGCACCCCCGCCCACACCCAGCCCGTCCCGTCCCGTCGCATTGTGTCGTGCACACGGACACGGACCAGACTTGGCTTGGCACGACACAGCTTGGCTCAATGTGTGCGCGTGTGGTCAATGACATAAATTAGAGCTATTGACATGGCCCCCTCCACCGGACCAAATTCACATGCCCCCTGAATGGGGCTCAAGCCTCAAGGCAAAAAGCCTATCTTACATATAAGAAGATTTTCTTTAGGAAATTTGATGTGGGATAAAACCCGCAACCTAAAAGCACCAAAAATTTCAAATGTGGAGGGAAACCAAAAAATTTAAAAACTAAAATTTTAATATTTATTTTGAAATAAAATACAACAATCCCCCACATGTTTCAAAATAAAAATCTTTCGGGTTAAAGCGTAATAGTTGTGCAATGGTGCCGGTGTCACCATAGATTTGAACTGACATTAGAGTAAGTAAGATAGGTCTACAGGAATCAGGTGACACCATAGTCTTGAACTTGAATCCTTTTAATGTAAATTGCAAGTACATGCCACTCGTACAACTCTTCCTCTGCAAGTGATCCTACGGTTCAGTGCATTTCAGCCATACACCATTACCTAGATTTCATGAGTTGTCTAGAGAATTTGCCTATATTCTCATAAGAAGTGGCCTCCACCTCCACACCTATATAGGTGAATTCCATCAAGTGTATGCAATAACTGTATATACCACCAAATATTTGACTATGGATTCATTAAGAGTTCAAAAAAACTCATCCTTTTGCGTTGCTGCTCGCATTATACACTATAGAAGGGGCTCATATAACTCAGTGCAATCGTCTACCTCGTGTCTTGTTGTTTATCCACACTACCAAAAAAATGACCAAAGGCTATGGACTATTCAGGTTTTTAGCTACGGTTATAAACCGTAACTAGTTTGCTACGGCTTAAAACCGTAGCTAATACTGTCCAAACCGTAGCTAAAGGCCAACTCTGTCATACCTACATACAACCTTGGATACCCCATAAGGGACTCTATAAGGCCCATTAAAATGTGTGTTCTCCATCTAATAGGTCTATCCGTTTTTTAAGAGTATTTTAGGGCAAGAACCCAAAAAAGGAAGTAGATCGAAGGCTCAAGTAGACCACACGGTAGGAAAGAGTGGAGATTAATCCATTGATCAATGGTGTGGTTCAATTAGACCTTCGATTTGCTTAGATGTTAGGTTCACTCCCTATAAAAAAATTACAAAATTAATGGACGGAGTGGATATATTGATTGCATCAAGATGGACCCCATAAAGCCCATGACAAGGCTGTCTGTCCAGATCCCGTGAAATGTGAATGGTGGAGTGGCTATTACGGATTGTACAATGGCTACGGTCATATGGGCTTTTAGCTACGGTTAAAAACCGTAGCAGAACCGTAGCAGGCGAAAATGCAAAAAACTGCGCTGCCTTTTTCTTTTCCCCCTCTCACGAAATGTACATTTCCCTCCACTCAACCCTATTCCCTCTCACGTCCGTCCCTCTCTCTCTCTCTCTCCATCTCCCTCGCTGCTCTTCTCTATCTCTCTCAATCTCAATCTCACACCCGTCAAAACCCCTTTCTCATTCCCTCACTCTTCCCCTCCCTTTCTCATTCCCTTGCTCTCCGGGTTTGCATGTGATGATTCCAATAGAGGAGGCAGTGGCAGAGGTTCAAGGGGGTTCTAATGGTGGACGCGGAAAGGATTTTAGGGGCTGTCAGATTTGGGCGATGACCTGACCTGATGGGTTTGTGGGGACTACAATGAGGGTGGATTCAGCCTGATTAGATTGCTATGGGCGACATCTATGGTCGAAGGTTGGATGAGGATAGAGGTTTTCAGCGATTGAGACTAAGGAGAGATGGGTTTTCAGTTTTCAATGAGGGGACGGTGGTGGGTTTCGATGAGCGGAGATGATAGGTCTGAGTTGATGCCGAATCTGTAACCCAGGCGGATCAGAGATGGTGACAGATTTGAGCAGATGTCGGATTTGGTGAGTGAAGGTGGAGAACTGAGCTCGAGCAGTGCCATTACTTCAGAAGGTGATGTCAGTGGCTATCAACATGCTGCTATATCTACATGGTATTTGGTCCATCAAGTTCGTCCATAGTTCCACAAGGCATTTGTCCACTGTGGGTACATGTCTTTCCTTCTTCTCTTAGTCTTTTGCCTGTGTGATTCCTAGAGATCATGCTTTTGTTAGATTCTTGCAAGAAGTTTTCATTTATTTGATGCTTTCTTAAATGTAGATGTCCTCCATTCAGGTGAGGATCTGCAGGTTTCTTTGCTATAAAAAGAGTTTTAGGGGACTTGCTCTTGAAGAGGACAGTTCATTTCATTTGTTGCGACCATGAAGAAAGTATTTGATCAGATTATTAGGGACCTGTTAGAAGTGCTCTTTGATCTTTGTTTATAAATTGTGTAATTTTCATTGGTTTGGTGATAAATTGTTCCTGAAGTGCTTAGGATGTTTTAGTACTTACATATTAGAATTAATCAAACCAATGAAGACTTTCTGGTTGCATCTGGTTGCAGCCTAGATAAAGGAGAGGGGTTGCATCTGGTTGGCAGCCGCCATCAAGCTTATGCCATTACTTCGATCATGAATCCTAACAATATGACATGCCAAACAAAATATTATAATAAGAATAACAACAATAACAACAACATTAACAACAAGTCCTGCTTATACTCCAGTCTAAATACAAAAACTCCAGTCCTGTTTAATACTCCAGTCTAAATATATAAAAGAAAACCAGGATTGAAATTGAGAAGAATATATAACTTGATATCCCCACTGAAACCCAGGTTAACGAATCTATTGTTGTCAGGTTTGCAGTTGGGAATGATGATGAGATTTTTTTTTCCCAGAAAGGAATATATAGACCATAAAGTTTATTTATGAGCACAACTCACTTTGTTTTTTTAAAAAAAGATGGTCAGAGTTCCTGTCTGCCTACAAATTTTGTTAATTTTCCTTGCTTTACTTTTAGCTTCTGACAGGTAAAATTTCAATGAATGAGTGATTTCGATCAAAATGAAGGCTTAAAACTATTGTACATTTGTAGTGGTTCAGATTTTGTCAGGTTGTGGTCAAATATGTAAATTGCTGAAACACACATACATGGATGTCTCATGAACCCGTAAAGCAACACTTTTGATTTTATGTATGTGTATTGTGTAGTGAGTATGTATGTGCATGCACATATGTATTAATGTAGGTTGTTTGTGGTTGATCTCAAACATTAGAAAGAAGCTTTGTATATGCATTTAAATGCTCCTTTTTGTAACCATATTTGTTAGTTGAATGTTAACCACTGTCCATTTGTGCTATAGAGGAAACTTCTTGTACTATATAGAACCACAACCCATTTTAAACATGTGTACAAGAAACCCCAACATGACCAATTTTGTTTGTTCCCAAACTGAGTTGGGTGTATTTTTCTCTTTTCTTTTTGCAGGATGCATTTGTGCTCTGTAAAATTTTTAAAAATAGTGGACCAGGCCCGAAAAATGGTGAACAGCATGGAGCACCATTTAGAGAAGAAGATTGGGATGATGATGCGGCAAACAATTATTCGTTATCTGTTCCTCTTGCTGGCTCTAGTTCTCCTTCACCTGGTCCGACAGATGGCCAAAATATGGTCATGACAAACTGCGCAACTGAGGCTGAGATAGGGTGTGATTCATTGTTGGAACCACATCCTTGACTGTGTCCTGTTGTTGGCGAGGAGGATCCTTCTTTACTTGAGTATTTTAATATCAACGAGCTACTGTTGAAATTGTCTGACAAGGACATTGAGGCTTCAGCTTCCCATGGAAGTCATACTACTGAGGTAACAACCTAGTCTTGTGGCTCTTTTGGCAGAATAATATTTTGCTATAGCACTACTCGGTGCATTTATACCAGGTTGTACTCATTAGCAATTTCCTACAAAGGTCTAAGCTTCTCATTTCCCAGTAGTTACACAGTAGTGCTTGATGCAACAGTAGTGCTTGTTTCATGTTAATTACACAGTAGTGCTTGATTCAACATATCTGGGTTGCCACTTTTGGGCTAGTGAATTGGAATTTCTGTTTCATCATTTCAATTTTTTTTTTCTTTTTAACCATTCTAATATCATGGCTCATGGATCTCTCTCCAGCACAACCTTTCATCTTTTGACTTCCACGTTGGTTTAACTATGCTTTTTTATGTCTTGAGAACTTATGGAATATTTTCATTGATGGAAATGAAGTTCCTATTAAAAGCTGCATTTTCATTGATGTTGGCACTCTGTTTTTGAAAATTCTGTTTGGTCATTTTAATGGTTTTGAGAAATCGAAACCCATGTAAATAGAATAAATATGAAATCTAATGTTCAACATGGTTTTTTAATAAGATACCACAAACTTTAAAGAGTGTTTGTTACTCAAAAGATTGCATTACAGCAAAGTCAAATGGTTGCAGAATTTTAGTGATGTTACCTCTAAAGATTGCTTATAGCAAAGTCAAGTGTTTGTAGAATTTTAGTACCTTTGTCCTTCCACCTTTACTGATACCTGCTGGACAGTCAGGGTTAGGAAGTCCATGGTCAGTTTTTGAAGACCAGGTCAGTGTGCTTTTCCTGACCAGGTTAAAATTGAAAATGCAGACTCCATACCAAATATGCATTCTATCATTTCTGCATCTAATGGGGTAATCAACTTAATCATTCCATTGCCAATCTTAAAAAATGCTGCTAAGTTCAACTTGTTGATTTATCTTTGCACATCTCTGAGACTTGAAATGTTTTGACACTGCTGTTTAGTTCAGCACATTGATTTAACTTCTTAACGGTTGAACCTCTTTATCATATTTTATAATTCTTAACTACTGTAGCTTGCATCTAATATGTCTCATTTCCTATTCTGCTTCCTTTTAAAGAGTCAACTTCAGCTCTCTTTATTGGCCAATACCCAAGTGTTGGCAAAATTTTCTTTATTTTCTCTGATAGCTAAGAGTCAACTTTCTTGAAATATACACAAATATTACACCCTTATCGACATATCTGTGGATCAAAATTCTTTACCTATCCAAAGATTGTGCATTCGATGGTACATTAATATCTGTTTGAGTCAATGTGTGCTGCATGTAGATTTTCGGAGTATGAAGCGTCATACGCACCCTGAGTATATCTCCTCAAAAGTGAAATAGAGAAATGATCCACTGCTATCAAAGCAAATTGTGCATTCGATGGTACATTAATATCTGTTAAAAGCATGGACTTTTTTCTCTCATTCGAAAGCATTATTCCCTTTGTCACCCAAAACCTTATTCCCTCTTTCGAAAGCTCTCTTTCGGTTCTCTCAATCCACACTGTGATTGAATACAAAATTTTAGAGAATCGAATGGCCCCATGAGAATATCTCTCAATCCAGCTTGAAGGATCTAACTTGTTCTTATCCAAGTATCCATCTTAAGCAACAAATTCTTCTACTTCTTTAACAGTGTATAAACTTCAAATTTTAGAAAATTTCAAAGAAATTCCCATTTCCTGACTTTAATTGCTAGTTTGCTACTGGTTTAAAGGAATTTCCATTTTCTGACTTTAATTGTTGCTGGTGCTCTCTTGTTTTCAGAATGGCGTAGTGCCAGTGTTTTCTGAAATCTCCATTTTCTGACTTTAGTTGCGACTGGTGCTCTCTTGTTTTCAGAATAGGGTAGTGCCAGTGTTTTGGAATTGTTTCTTCTGCTTTTCCTTTTGTTCTCTTTCTTTTTATGCTTTGGGGGATGTATGTTCCCTTGATGCTGCTCTTTATCCATGGATATACTCTCATCTTCCTTTTTTGGTAGGTTAGTTGGTTTAATATAAGTTCTGTTGCTTTTCAAAAGAAATAAAAAATAAAATCTAGAAGATTTGATACCATTCCAAGAATGACTTGCTGGAGAAAATGGAAGGAAAAGCCATCTCTACTTGCAGATTTGGTTTCAGAGAAAGGTAGAAAACCCTCCCCTATGCGTAAAGAGAGAATTCCATCCTGTTTTAATCCTTGTTGAATGGTTGAGGTGGATGGGGAGTGTTATTTACCTGAAATGCCCCTAAATGCATATGAAAGTTCTTGCTCTGAGAACGGGAATCAACCAAAAAAAGTCAACAGCAAAAATTTTTGTTGGTTCTAGCCAAAATGTTTGAAAATAATATTGGAATAGGAGCTTTTGAATTTTAGTTCCACTTTAGGTTCGGGCACAAAAAGTTTTGCTGGAACTGGCTGAAATAAAACAAAAACTATTATGTTAATTTAAAGTTTTAAATAACATTTTGGGTGCATCATCTGGGTTTTAAGTCTTCAAAGATCTCTTTTCATGGCAATGAAGGAACTTCTGCCTTGGGTAACTTGTTATGCTCGTATGGATGCTAATAGATGATCTTTTTTCATTGTGCATTGATAACAATAATGAACAATTTCTGACTAGCATTTTAGCTGAGTATTTCAAAACTCTTTGATGTTTTAGCTTCTTTGAAATCTCACTTATTTTTTTTTTATTTTTTTCTTCTCTCAAGTCACTACACTTTCTCTATTCTTTCTGTCCATACTCTATTCTTTCTCTTGAATTTACAATGCATTCAACTTTCCACTTGCAGTCACCTGATGTTTATATGGTTGCATGTAATCTGTTGAAGGTGAGCTTGTTTCTGGTGCCTGCATTTAGAAATTAGCATTTCACTCTTGAAATGTGTTGTTCTGGTATTGATGGTGAGCCTGTTGATGCTTATGTTATCTTTATAGGACCCAATTGAGAAAATTGGCATTGATAACTTCATGGTACAACAACTTGATGGAACAGTTAATGAGTGGGGATGGTGCAAGCAGAAGGTATCATGGTTGTTCCTCATTTATTTTTATTTTATAGGAGTTTATGATCCTTCCTGTTGGGGCATCCACTTTCAAGGAAGCCATGAAGATGGGTGTCGAAGTATATCACCATTTGAAGGCAAGCTTTTATTTTGCTTAACAACTTCAAAAATTGTCCATTTAGGTCTCAGCTACAAACTTTGATTCCCACTTCTCCTTCAGGCTGTGATTAAGAAAAAATATGGCCAAGATGCAATGAATGTTGGTGATGAAGGTGGCTTTGCACCTAATATTTAGGTTTGTTGCTAATTTAGCTTTTCCACCCCGAGAGAGCAAAAAGGAAAGACGAGAATCCTTGAACACTGTCATGATTTGCATCCATATACGTGTAATTACCAATATCATGACATGAGATTACCTTATAGGTGCATGTTGATGGGAAATGGATGATTGATGAGCTTTTAATTTTCCATTTATATATTTTTTAGATTTTTTTTTTTGTTTGGTAATTTAAGAAAATCAGAAATCTTACAATTGGTGTAGGGAAATTGGTGAAGCCAAGCATGTTATGTGTTGAACCAACAAACATTTGCTGGAACTCCAATCATATCATAATGCTTTCTTTGAGTCCCAACTGTAGTGATTGCAACATGGTTTGAGGAAATGCTCGTATCTTTCCCTTAAAAGACCCTTTTATTTTGTATTGATATAAAATGTTTCATTTTAAATTAATCCATTATACTTTATTTTCATCAAACAGAATGTAAGTATAGATTTGGGGCTTTGCAGGGGACCTGTATCCTGTTTGTTCTTGAATTTAGGGGTACATAATTAAGCATTCATGCACACTATGGCAGTGGAAGTACATGGTAGTATTTTGCTCGTGTCCCAAGACTAGAAATATAAAATACCCTTTATCCACACATTAGAAATCCTGAATCTGTTTGATTGGAGACCTTTTCCTCCTTCAAACCATCTCTATTGTATGCATTGGTAATCTCACTGCATGAATCATCTTTTTCCATTTGAGTTTTGAAGTTTCTTTCCTTTACTGTGATGTACACATTTTTATAGAGTTTGGGTTGTGGATCTCACACAGATTGGTTTGGTTGAAATGCAGGCCATCTCCTTAGAAGAAATCAAGGAATCTACGTCTAATATGTAGCCATTGTCCTCTGCGAATTCTCTCATGTAATCATGTCTACTTTATAATTGAATGTGTATAATGAGAGAAGCACTTGGTCGTTTGTGAAATTTTCATAAAGGATTGTTCCATTGTTCCATTGTTGTATAGCTGACAATCCTTTTGCCGAATGTTAGCTACCATAGTTCCTTCAAAAATCCTTTTCCACACAACAATGGTGTTAGATTTTCTATACATTAAATACCATTGAAAATCCTTTTGCAGATTTTCTAAGGAACAATGGAACAATGGAAGTTGCTGTTCCAAACTGACAGTTGTTGTTTAAATATATCTTAATGTTGTTGTTGTATAGAACAATGGTAGCAGATTTTTGAAGTGTGTGGAACAGTTGTTGGGGTATGAAGGGTTTAGTTGAGCAGTTGCTGTTGTATAGAACAGTTGGTGAAGGGTTTTGCACATTTTCAGAGAGGGTTACAAACTGACAGTATGAAGAAAATGTTTTGTCTAGCTTTATCTTGCTTAAAACCATCTTTCTTACTTTGCTGATTTTTTCCTTCTATTTTCTTCTTCTTTCTATTGAAACTTGACACCTATGGAGAGAACAATGTTTGCTAAGATTGTTTACACAATGAAGGTATTCTTGCTTCATCATGGAAAATAATGAATTTCTGGGTTCATCAAAGCAGGATTCCCCTAAAGAACTTTCATCTCTTTTCCAGAATAAGAACATCCCATTCAGTGCTCAGCTTCGATAATATTGGAAATAGTGGTGGCTTGAATTTTTCATATCAGCCAACTGTGACTCCAACAAACAATCCTTCACCCAATCATACATCGGTTAAAGTAAGCCAATTTTTTAAAGATTAATACAATTATCAGATCTTAAATGAATTTTATATGATAATGATACTATGTGGAAAAGGATATTGGTTCTTAAATTTGTTACTGTCTGCATAACATGTTGGCAGTAGTGCACATGCTTGTTTTGATGTGTTTGCTACCGATGCATGGCTAAGAATGACTTTGGTGTTAGGCTTATCTTTATTTAAATTTGTTGTTGTTCCTTTTGTTCTCATGTATTTATTTATTTATTTATGTCATTTACAACAGGTAACAGAAGCATCAGCCTATCCAAGCGGTGCATATTCATCAACGGACTCGGATTGGGGTTGGAATTGGAATTACATTACTATCAAGCATAATTCAAAAGCCTGTAAGCTCAACTTGACTTCATGATTTAATATTTAAGTTAGATAATTGGAAAATATTTGGGGTAACATGTGTAGATCCTGGTTGAAGGCATTACTCTCCCCACTAGAGGTGGGAGTTTTGAAGCGCCCTAACTTTTACTAATGGAAACCTTGACCACGTGAATGACTCTACCCAATTCATTGGCTGAGTTTAGCTGAAATGGTTGATCTATTCTGTTTTTTCATAGCTTTTTCATATGACTACATTGTTTGTATGATGAAATTGATTTTCAGCCATGTGTAGTAAGCTTTCGGATCAAAGCAAAGCTGAGAATAGGGTGTTAGTTGATGTCAAATTGATAACCAGTAGAGGCACATCCATGGAGTTTTTGCTTACGATTGTTGAGAAGCTATTTGGCTGCAAGAAGGCATTGGATCTTGTGGTTAATGAGAACTTTAAATAGACATATAACTATTATGTTGGCATTGTACTTTGTGAATGGATCGATTAAAATGAATGATTGTATTTGATTGAATGAGTGATTGTATATGATTGAATGAATGAATGATTTAGCCATGAAGTATTTATCTATATTAGCTTATATGAGTTGATCTATCAGGACATGTACTATAATGGTAAGAGATGCCATTATCAAATTTTATTTAATAGTTTTAAAAAATAGGCATTAGCTACAGCTATTAACCATAGCCCTTTTATGTGAAAACCGTAGCTATTGCTAATTTCAGCCTATTGTTACGATTTTCTCTCTACTTTTAACTACAGATATAATCCGTAGCTATAGATACTTTAAAGCTACGGAGGCTATGGCTATGGATTTAATCCGTATCTATTATTTTTATGGCTAGGAATGCAATCCGTAGCCATAGCTTTTAGACCTATGGCTACGGTACCAATGGCTACGGTCGTGCTACGGACTTGAACCGTAGCCATAGACCTTTAGCTACGGCTTTTATCCGTAGCCTTTATCCAGTTTTCTGGTAGTGCCATTATATCTATCTCATGGGATCTCCACTTGTATAGGTTGGGTTGCCGACATTGGAAGCTCATATATTAGGCTTAGCCCCATTTCTTTTGATGTATTATTGACTAACCTTTTAGATAGTCCTTTAGTCAGAGGATTTGCCTGATTCTTTTCTGACCTTACAAAGTTAATAGAAATGACTCCATCACACAACATGTGTTTCATTATGTTGTATCTGAGTCTAATATGCCTACTCTTTGCATTATATATTTTACTCTTTGCTTTTACTATAGCCGCTTGACAATCACAATGAATAGACACGACTGATATGGGCTTTGACCACAATAGTATACCAGCTAAGAGATTTCTAAGCTACTCAGATTCTGATCCAGCCTTTTCTAAGGTAATACACTCTGATTCCATAGTTGACCGAGCGATACATGTCTGCTTGGTAGACTTCTAAGAAACTGCTCCTCCACCCAAAGTGAAAATATATCCACTAGTGGATTTTGTCTTATCTAAATCACTGATCCAGTTAGCAACACTGTATCCTTCTAATACAGCAGGATAACTATTATAATGTAAACCATAAGCCATATTTTCTTTTAGGTGTCTCAGAATCCTAAACAAGACATTCCAATGTTCTTTTTTCAGGGTTATGTGTATATCTACTTAGCCTTCCCACTGCAAAAGCTATGTCTGATCTAGTGCAATTTGTTAGATACATGAGGCTACCAATTATTCTGGAATACTCTAATTGAGACATACTACTTTCTGTATTCTTCATGAGAGTCACACTGTAATCATAATGAGTATTGATAGGCAAACAATTAAAATGGTTAAACTTCCACAGTAACTTCTCAATGTAATATGATTGTGATAATACAATAACACCATCTTTCCTGGTTACTTTAATACACGAGATTACACTAGCCTCTCCTAATAATAACATAATCATTTCTAAAAATTTTACTATATACACATCTATCTATATCATTTATATGATAACCATTTGATTTTAAAAGACTATTAAATTTTTCATGCCATTATTTAGGAGCCTGTTTTGGACCATATAGTGATTTAATTAGTATATATACTTTATTTTCTTTACCTGATATCTTATAACCCTCAGTTTGCTCCATACATATTTCTTATTCTAAATTTCCATTTAGAAAAGCCGTCTTAACGTCCATTTGGTGTACCACCAGTTTATATATGAATGCTATTGCTATTAAAACCCTAATAGTTGTAATCTTAATTACAAGGGAATATGTATCAAAATAATCTATTCATTCCTTTTGTTTAAAGCCCTTCGCCACCAACTTATCCTTAAACTTACCAATAGTCCTATTTGGTTTTAGTTTCTTTCTAAACACCCATTTACAACTTATTGGTTTGTTTCTAGGTGGTAGGTCTACAAGTTCCCAAGTATTATTAGATATAATAGATTTCAACTCATCATTTATTGCATCATTTGAAAAGGTTGCATCTGAAGAGTTAATCACTTCTGTATAAGTTGTAGGATCGTCTTCTACTAAGAAGGTGAAAAAACCATCTCCTAGGTTAGTTTCTCTTCTAACCTTAGTACTTTTTCTTAGTTGTATATCTTCTACTACTTTCTTGTAAGAACTTTTACTTATAGACGCGATATCTGATTCATTAACTTCCTCTATTCTTATAGATTTAGATTTCATAGGGAATACGTTCTCAAAGAACTCTGCATACCTGATTTCTATAATTGTATTAGCATCTAGAATATTATCCTTAGTTTTTAAAACTAGAAACCTGTAAGCTGCACTGTTTTATGCATAACCTATAAATACACAGTCAGTCGTTTTAGGACCTAACTTTCTTTTCTTAGTTTTAGGTAATCCTACTTTAGCAAGATACCTCCACACTTTAATATATTTATAACTAAGAATATGATTCTTCCAAAGTTCATAAGGTGTTTGTTCAAAAGATTTAGAAAGAATCCTATTTAAGATATAACAAGCATATAAAATTGCTTCTCCTCACATATTTGAGGGTAAGCCTGAACTGTTTAACATAACATTTATCATCTCCTTAAGAGTTCTATTCTTACGTTTTTTTATTCCGTTTTATTCTGGTGTATAAGGACTTATAGTTTCATGAACTACTCTATTATTTTCACATAATTCTCTAAATCGAGAAGATTCATATTCACCTCCTCTATCTATTCTTAGTCTTTTAATTTTCATATTTAACTGATTTTCAACTTCAAATTTGTACTTAGAAAAAACATCTAAAGCTTCATCTTTGTTCCTTAACAGATATACTCTAGTAAACCTGGAGTAGTCATATACAAAAGTTATGTAATATCTTTTTTCATCTCTAGACATGTGATTTCTAAAATCACCTAAGTCACTGTGTATCAACTCTAATAAAGTAAAGAATCGTTCTATTCGTTTAAAATGTTTTCTAATGAATTTTGATTCTACACATGTTTCACATTTATCGAATTCCTCATTAGATATATTAGGTAATAAACCTAATCTTTTCATTTTCTTCAAAAATACTACATTCACATAACCTAATTTATTATGCTATAGATAAAAAGGTTCAACGATATAAACAGAATTGGATGTCTTATTATTGTTATCATTGGATACATTTACAATGAATAAATCATTACTATAATATCCCTTGTCAACAAAAGTTCCATTCTTAGTCATTACAAGCTTATTTGAATCAAATACCACTACAAGAAAAATAGGCATTACCGGCATCCAGAACCGCCCTTAAAAGTCCTAAAAACTGCTGGTATAAGAATTACCGGTGGTCGGACGCGTGCCGCTAAAGGGGGGCATCACCGTATCTTTTACTGGTGGTTGCCTTTTTTTACCGGCATTTTGATGGCCGCCGCTAAAATTTGAACTTTTACTGGCGCTTATTATCCTTTATCGGCTCTTCTGCAGGCTGCCAGTAAAAACTATAAAAGAGCCAATAAAGCTACAAAAGCGCCGCTAAAAATTGTATGAAACGCGGCTAAAAACTGTACGAAACGCTGGTAAAAACTTAAAAAAGCTGGTAAAACATATGAGAAACCTAATTAAAAGCTATGAGAAATGCTACTAAAAACTGTAAAAATGCCGGTAAAAAATATGAGAAATGCAGTTAAATTTTGTAACAAACGCCAGGAAAAAGTTACAACAAACGCTAGTAAAAGCTGTAACAAGTGCCACTGAGAGATTAAAAAATGCCGATAAAAGCTGTAAAAAACGTCGGCAAATCATTTATAGTGTAAAAGAAAAAATAAAAGAAACAATTAAAAATTCTGCTAGGTTGAATCTTCTAAATCAAAAGACCTTTACGGGCTTAAATTAACATTCAAACACAACCTGTAAATCGTTTACAACCAGCCTCATTTATAGGGGGCCTGAGAATGAAAGGTTACATAATGGACAGAAAATTTACAGATTGAGACACAAGGAATAGCAGGAGGAAAAAAAAAAGCAACTGATTTTGGCGACGCCTGAGGCGAGACTTCTCAAATGCACCCCAAGAACCAGAACTCATGCCATATAGAGGACTTTTGTCAGCAGCACCCTACCATGCATAGAGGTCAGCTAATAAAATAGTATGTACACTCATAATCTGAGTTACATTATCTAAAATTAAATTTTCAGTCATAAATATTTCCTTCAAAAACAACCATATCGAATGAAGTCCATAGCCATCCCCATATGAAGCGGTAAAGTCCCCCTCTGGGCTACCACGTTTCGCCCCAAATGCTCCACCTTCAGTTAGCAAAGATAAAAGCTTACAAAACAAAATAAAATAACCAAAAAACAAATTTGATATAAAATAAAAGGAACCAATAAATACCTGTAACTAGCAGATGGAGGAGAATAGCTATGGAATTTTTTTTTATAAATATGTGGAAAAATTTTTCTTTCCTTTTTCTTCGAGGATAAAACTGCATCGTAAGCATCATAGCATGCAACTCAATATAAGCCTTTTTTCAGAAGCATTAACTAGCATGTAACTATCAATGATTAAGTATGCCTATCAATGTACTGAATTTCGAGGTAGGGCCTTTGGGCGTTGAAAGGTCAGAGAGAGAGAGAGAGAGAGAGAGAGAGAGAGAGAGAGAGAGAGAGAGATTTCTCAATGTACTGAATTTCTTAGGAAAATCCATTACGATAGATGAAAAAAATGGTTCTTAGCTAATCAGAAGATCAGCTAACACCATCAAGGGTTGGGCCAATTATTAGATTACAAGGCCAGGCTCGAGCCTATCCATTTTGGCTGGTCACAGACCCAGGTCGGTCTTAGATTGACCTTGGTTCGGTTTAAATCTAATCATGGAGTAAATAGTAGTAAGTTCCTTCTATGTTGGGTTGAAGTGTTGAGAAAGATGTTACAACTTACAAGTGGGGCTAGTAGTTGTGAGACACAAACTTTTATTTGATAAGCTCTGCCATAGATGAAAGATGCTCTAAAAACCTTATAGAATGAAACTTCTAATCTGATGGTCAATGTCCTACAAAAGATAGGAAAAGAATATAAATATCACTTGTCTAAGAAAAAAGATGGCCCAAGATTTGATGGGAAGGAACTTATTAGATTTGGTTGGGTCATAACAAAAAGAGAACTCTTAAAATTGTAAAAATATGACAAACACAATCAAATTTAAGATTGGGATGTGAAATTACTAATCTCATCTGATATGGTTTTCAAAGCATGGATTGACTACAAGCAAATCCAAACATACTTGCTGCTAGCTAGAAGAGTTTCCTATTGATGACAAAAATTACATTACTGCGGTTAAGAGTTACACATTGTAAAGGAAAATATCATATACAAGGACCAAACAAATCAATACCACATTAAGTAAACATGAAACAGATGTTTGCTAAGCCTACATGCATATGGAGTTGTCCCCGTTCACTTGTAGCCGCACATGCCAATATGGAAGATGTGTATGAGGTCCCAGCATTCCATAATTACATTGGATGAAATTGATTGGATGTTCTTGCACAAAAATTAGGCAATTTTGGTGCTCAGGTTGGAGACAATATATAAAAGAAATGGATGGCTGATACAGGTTTATTCATAGACACTGAGGTAGACTGAGTGAATACAGGTTTATCCATAGACACCATGATCCATAGCTCAAGTGGTAGACTGAGTGAAAGAAACCTCGTTTCAGCATTGAGGTCTTGGTATCGATTCCCTATTGGGGGTGGCTAACAGTGATGTGTGATTTGACAGTGGGGTGTATTAACAAGCTAATAAGGAAAAAAAAGAAAAAAGAAAAAAAAATTAAAAAAAAAAACAGATGCAGGTTTATTCTAGACATCCATTTGTTTTACACACAATGGTCAATTTGATGGAAGGCTCTTACCTCACACCTGTATGCTATTTTGGTGCATGTGGTTGGCAAGGCTCCACAAATGTGTGATCTTCACGAATGTCACCCAATTTTATTTTATTTTATTTTTTAAAAAAGTTAACCTCACACAAAACTTATGCCTTGGATCCAAGAATCAAGTCAATCACAGATCTGGTGAGCCAAACATTTGCAGAAGAAATGGACAATCGACATTTAATATAAATGTTTGGCCCTTCAGATGAGTGGATGGACCTGAATTCAGCACAAGGAAAGCCATATAGTGGCTTGTACCTGATGAGCAGCTTTGATCATGCACCCATGTAAGCATTGTGGACCCCTGAGCCTACACTCTATATAGTTACTTCCACTTTGAATAAGCATCTTACAACCAAAGACAAATACATAATACAAGTCAAACATTATGGAAACCCTTCATTATATTGAAGCAATGAAGATTTGTAAGAAAAATAAAAAAATAATAAAAATTCAAGGGTGTGGGGCCCTTGCTTTTGGTGATCCTTACATGGAGTGGACTTGCCTGATTTTTGGACTGTGGCATCAAGAAGTGGGGAAC
Organism: Magnolia sinica; assembly: GCF_029962835.1. Taxonomy (NCBI): domain Eukaryota; kingdom Viridiplantae; phylum Streptophyta; class Magnoliopsida; order Magnoliales; family Magnoliaceae; genus Magnolia; species Magnolia sinica. The sequence continues at coordinate 53,678,399 of NC_080590.1, forward strand.
TACCTGATGGAAAGCTTGGATATTACACATATTATATCTAGGCCTGTGTTGGATTGTAAGAGAGTTGGGTTGCACAAGCTTGAGGCTTTCTGACCTCAATGCATCTGTGTAAGCATTCGATATAAGGATAATTAGTGGTTGAGGTCCATTTCTTGGCTCAAGCAATTATGGACAAGCCAAGCACACATGATTTTAAATTTTGATGATCTGAAACATCCCTTTGATGGATCCTTATGTATCTGGACAGATTGAAAATTACTTTGGCAATTGCATTTTTATCATCGGAATGGTATACCTCAAACAGGGCTAAAAGTAAAAATGGTTAAAGTTCATCAACTCTATAAGGTGTAAAAACACATAATGATGAAAGAAAAGTTTAAATGGTCAGATCAGCTCCAATTTTATCCAAAGGGGCATCAATGTATAGTCTTCAACCATTGTAATGTCTCAGAAAAATCCGTACAAAGACCCGAGTACCACCTCAGGCAGAAATCACACAGGACTAAATCCTTTAGAAATTAGGTGGGAATTAAATAGTGCTTATCTGTGAAATTAGCACTAATCACTTTAAATGTGATCTGCAAGACCCAAACTATGCAAAATCATTACCGCCACATTACCTTAAAACTTAAGATCAATCTCAAGTCCCGATTGCTCTTGGGAGCGCTTTGAAACTCCGCATCAGACCTGGACCGCACGTTGAAAGTTCTATAACTACGAAACTATACGAATGTGACTGCCTTATTGGACTTGACAACCATCCCATAAATCAAGTCCTAATAGTATCCAGAAATGCACAACTGGAGCCTGGAGCAAAGTGTGTGAGAAACACAAATACCTTTAAGAAATAAATCCAAACTTAAGTAAACTGAGTCGTTCACTTGCAGGTCCAAATATAAGGATTCAGACCATCAGAATCTGACCCAATTACACCCTCGAATCAGGGAAAATGTCCAACACATGTCAGTGCACTGGTGACTCTGATCGAGTACCGGTGAGCGTCGAACTGAAACTGGTCCGCCACGATCGATCTGTAAATCCGATTGGATCAAAAACTCAGCTTGACCTAGATCCAATGTCAAGGAGCTTAAGTCTGAACGCACATAGAAAAGGGGCCTCCAGAAGTGCTCCGTTGGACTGAAACAGACACCCTTTGGATATAACCTAAGTATACCTTGGCCCTGGGGCCATTTCCATCAGACCTGGGCCTATATAAAGGCCTAAACCCACTTCTCTCTCACCACATACGAATTTGCAAACCCTAGGAAGAAAAGAGAGAGAAAAGAGAAGGAGAAAGTGAGGAGAAATGAATGAGAGTGGGAGTTAGTTGTCAAGATCTTTCCCTGACGCTCCACGTGCTTAACCATGATTTTTGTATCACTATTCCAACGAGTTTGACGCCGTTCATAGGTAAGAAAAACCTAACCCTAGCCTGTTTTAGGGTTTCAAATTGTGTAAGTGATGAAATATCTAACCTATTTCGTACTGTAGGTTGCCGTTGTGCCGTAGACAAAGACTTGGTATATAAACTGAGTTCGATACTTGTTTACCGGCGTAAGGTGCGGTCTATAAATGTTTAGGTTATGGTTTTCAAGGCTTTCAATGTTAGTAATGATTTATGACTGACTTGATTGCAATCTCATATGCTTAGATACGGTGTTTCCCGTATATTACACATATAAGTGAACTATGTTGATTGTAATGCATTCTAAGTGTTTGTTGAAATGACTGAATGAATATGGATTCATGATTTGTGCCTGCCATGTGTATGGAATATAAGAACATGATTGATGTGTATTAGACAACTCCTTGGTGAATGGATTTGTCCTAATATATGTTGTAACCGACATGCATCATGTATGTTAAAAGGTGTAATCTAAGTGTTTGATAAAAAAAATGTCTGAAGGAGTAAGCGTTTGTTGAATTGTATTTTTTATGGGTGTTGAGATGAGATTCTCAACTACTTTGGTTATATATATAAATTCCCTCATGTGACTAAAATCTGATTGCGTGATTTATGTATGAAATACATGCCTAGGATAACATGTGCAATATGTGTCCTTATAAATGCTCAAATGATTGTAGTATTTGAATTATTTGTTCATTACTATTTTGACTATCTCATGTGATTACTTGTTAGAATTGAGTGTGATTGGGACTATTATATAGTTTAGACAATCGGTAACAGGTCCTGAGTTGGTGGCTGAGGTTGTTTCGCCACACCGGACGTGTTTGATGAATCCGAGTCGTACTTGGGTTGTCGATAGTGGTTAGGCCACACGGAATGCTTACGCACTCCATGTCGATCAAGTCAACGTGCGCTCATACCAGTCGAGTTCGTCAAGTAACCCGATGGACTAGATGTATGTTCACCATGTATGGACGCTACTGCTTGAATTTAAGGTACCAAACTCACCAGTGAAAACCTCTTTAACCTTGGTACCTCGATCCGCTAAGACTCATGAGCCGGGTATGGTGGTATGGGACGCCGTGGTCAAGCTGTCGGCCTACGCTAGGGTGACGAGCATCCTCGTAGTGTCTAGTGAGTAACCCGGACTCGTGAGCCGAATACGGTGGTATGGGACACTATATTCGAGTTGTCGGCCTACGTCTAGGTGATGAGCCATTCTTAGTGACTCGAGCATACTCTAAGACTGCGCAGAGGCAGCGAGTCTTTCCGTAGAAACTAAAGTATAAACTAGGCCTACACTGATCAGGTGACGAGCCCTTTGTAGTGACCTAGAACCGTAACATCGTATGAGACTGGCTAGGACTGACGACCCTAGAATGGATCATCGTTTGGGAAATGATATAAGGGAGGTACCTTAGCTTCCCAATCCTGCTGTATGAAAAGGACTAATAATAACTTGGTAATCATGCTCATGCACCGCATTACGTGTGCGTTTGGCGTAGCAGGTCTAGCACTGAGGAAGTGTTTCATGCACGATCGTGAGATGAAGTCACTGAGGGAGCGTAGGTGAGGACATGCATCATTATTTCATATCATTCTTGCATTAACAAGAGTACTTAGGACCTGATTGTTGTATTGCGTTATCATTACTGCTTGACTGAATTGATAACATGTTAACCTTTGCTTTATTGTTCCACTGAGTTGATCACTCACTCTCACGTTATGGGATGATGTCTTAAACACCAACCAGACCTTTTTGTAGTTTCAGATGATGCTGCAGCCTATGAGGCAGAGCCAGACTTTGAGGATGATGAGGAGGCATTCTCATATATGCAGTATTCAGGCGGGTTTCTATAAACCGTTCTGATCGGCGGGGCTTCAGGGCTTATGCTTGTAGTTGACCATCACTTTTGATATTTTATATTTTGAAACAATACTTGTAACTAATTAACCTGGCAATGCGCTCATACTTTAGGGACCTATAATGATTTATATATTTTATACACTGATCACAGTCTTTCGCTTGCGTAAATTTAACTATCCCTGGAGTATGATTTGCTGATTTAGCTTAATCTCATTCATGTTTTATGCACTTGGATAACATCAAATCATCATTATTTATGTTGCATAAGTGATGCGTTGGAACTCAGGAGTTGGGTACCTACTCGACCCCCGATTTTCAGGGCGTTACAACCATACATCCATGTGTGCCCATTCATCGATAGAGAAAGATGGTCCCAAAAGTGTGATCCACACAAAACGTTCTTTATTGAGGTAATTCATCCAACAGTTAGTATGCATGATGTACAACATGCATTATACATTGTTTTGTCTGAAGGATTACAGAGTACTATTTCGATTTTCAGTTTGTACAAGTGAGCTCATTGGTCAGTGACCCAAAATGTCACTAGCAAGATTTGGTATAACAGACAAATTACCAACAAACAAAAAGGATAAAAAGGACAAAAGAAATTTGGACCATGCACGTGTGCCAACTCTACACATGTGGATGACCATGGATGCGAGTCCAATAGTAGCATTCCTTCAGATAAAGTTGTTTAACACCCCTAGTGAAGTACTCCCAAGTACAAAACCTACTACAAGCACATGCATACACTCATAAAGGTAAAGGATTTATAGAACTTCACCTAATCCACATCATGATATTTGTCAAAACCCCATACAAATAAATAAATTATTGCTTTGTATCTGTTCTTACGTTAACGCTTCTAGGTCTCTATAAGTAGACAATGGCTAAAGGACGAGCTGGACTTAAACTTCACTGATGATTCCTTGTTTCCTCCTGCTTCCCTGTCAGTTTTAGCCTGCATTTTCAAAACAATAGGTTTATGATGCATCTAATATCCAGTATACTTCTAAACAGTTGGAGTATCTAGCTTTGTGTGATGCCTAAAACTAAAAAGAAATAGGGAAAAAGAGAGAAAAAGAAAGAGAAGGAAAAGAAAAGATTCACACAACCTGCATGTATTCAATAACATGAACCCACATAACAAAAACCCTAATCATCAAACACCATTTCCATTTCATGTCAAACAAACACATTAGAACTTCATACATGGGTGGTTACACTTCTACATAAGTTTGTAGGAGGCAGGGTATATAACTGAAGGCGGTGGTTGTATAACCATTTGATGTGATCCCTGAGATGCAAAGACTTACATTTAATAAAAACATGTAAAGGCGCTTTTACAATTAGAAGGAAAAAAACATACATTGCATATAAACAAAGACACAGAAATTTAAAATACAAAGCACTAAATATAGATCAATCCCTATGGGCTAGCTTTGAGGACTTTTTACTGGGTCATGTCTATACTAATGCCTATGGGTGATATGAGATTTATATGGACTATTCGATGCATGATTGACTGGAACTGGAATTGCAATTTTTTTCATCAAACTTAGGACTAAAATAACTTAAAATTCCTATTTTAGTTTAAGCAATGTCTCCATTTTATTTTCACACATGCTTGGTATGTGCAGGTGGTAATGGGTTGGCCGTGCTGGTCATGGGCACATTAACTATCATATAAGTTGGTCATGGACAATGCTTTGGATATTTTTATGAACATGGACCAAGCTTGGGCTAGCTTTGAGGACTTTTTATTGGGATTTGGCAATATGAAGCCTGGTCCCTTGACAGCCTATCCAATAGATCACCACTAGGCCATTCCTTATAGCCCATAGTTCTAACTATGAATGCAAGTGGAAACACCAGCCCACCATGATGGATGGGTGGGAGCTGTAGGTCTGTAGTTTTCTTTCTAGCAATGGCAATGCAAATTTCTTTGTAAGCATATAATAAAGAGCAGTCCTAAAGCAGAAAATGCTGCTAAAGCTATATGCACCATTGCCCAAACCTCATTTACATATGAAAGATCCTAACCTCATTCTATCAACAAACAGACAGACTCGGATCTCCCTTTGTGAGTAGGAGGAACTATGTCTTGGGTTCTATCGTGCTAATTGTCACATCATTTATCGAGTTATCCATAGATGGATCAGCAGACGTTGGACTCTTCCAGGTCGAAAATGCAGGTTGCTTGGGTGATGGTGGTCTTGCACTTTTACCTAACATAAGAACAATAGAAGGCATGGTTGGCCGATCAGTTGGGTCCTCTTGGACACACAAGAGCCCCACATGGATGCATCTGTCTACTTCGTGGGCCACCTTCGAGTCACTTATTGACGGATCCATGATCTCCAATCCCCTACCTTCATTCCATAGTTTTCATGCCTACAAGAATCCAAAATCGGATGTCTTTCTCAAGAAAAATTAAAATTTACATGAAACGAAAAGATGGCCCGATTGCCCATTCATGATGAGAGGGAATCTATATGCACAACCAAAATGGAATTGGATAGAAGTCCCACTTTGAATTAGCATAGAGATTTGTGTTGAACATGAACGGATGGGTAGGGACTGTTGGTACATAATGTCGTGTGTAACAACAAGAAAATAGAAGTTGGGACTCAACTAAGGAAATATAAGTCTTGGATGGTACTTACACATCCTAGAAGATTTGACCACTGTTCGTTAGGCAAAAATCCAGTGTTCCGCTTCCCGCTTATGATTTCTAATAATAATAATACTCTAAAGCGAAATACATCAGATTTCTCTAAGAAAAGGCCCTGCACGGCGTACTCTGGTGACAAATAGCCCCTATAATCAATCATTCAATTGTAAAATAAAAATAAAGAATAAAAAAGCTAGCAGTGTTAGAAATTAGTTTCTTCGAACAAAAATTCATCCACATTGCTGTCCATAAATAGTACTTACAATTTCCCCACTACTCTAGCAGTGTTTCCTTGGGTTTGATTTCCACTGAAAATCCTCGCCAAACCAAAGTTTGATATTTTTGGGTTCATTTCACTGTCTAAAAGAATGTTGTTAGCCTTTAGATCTCTATGATTGACTCTTAATCTCCAGTACCGGTGAAGATAAAGAAGCCCTTGAGTGATCCCTTCAACAATGCGGAAGCGCTAACCCCAATCTAGTTGTGGTTGTCTACTTGGATCTGATGAATATTTTCACTAGAATATAAAAGAACATTAAAAAATGTAGATGGATGATGTATCAGCACAAAAATATTTTCCATGTCTAGAGAATTACAGAAATTTTTACGATGAGAGGGATAGGAGCAAACCAAATAGATGTTTATCTAGGCTATTGTTTGGCATGTACTCATATATCAATATCTTTTCTTCACTGTGGATGCACCAACCCAAAAGCTTCACAAGAGTCCTGTGTTGAAGCTTACTTCATTCTTGAACTCCTCTAGGCCTTGTCCTGAGCTTGAAAATTAGTCAAGTGACTTGAAAATTAGTCGAGTGACCTGAAGATTAACGTTGTATGTAAAATAAAATTGAAGAAAATGACACAACTCACCTTGATGCCCTTTTCCCTCCACCTTTGCCTGGGCTTGGGACCGGCAATGCAAGAAGTTGCATTGGCGGAGTTAAAAAAGAGCTTAAGCTCCATTTGGTTTGAGAAAAAAATTATATTCATAAAGATTGATGTGATGACCAAATGGAGCCTAAGACTTATATGCAAATTTACTAAAAGGTATGGTAGGAACTCTTACACTACAAATATGATGACCAAGTGACCACATGTAAAAAGAAAAGAAACAGAAGAGATTAAATTAAAGACATCCAAATGCAGAATTCAAATCACAAATCATAATCTTATAAAACTAAGATTAAATTAAAGAGATTAGATGAGTTTAGATGTGCCCTCTATAATTAACCTAAGATAAAAATAAACTGTTTAGATGTGTCTAACTTAATCCAAAAGTCTGAAACCACGGATCCCTACTACCCCCACTTACAAAAGATGTTTATAGTTCCAAATACTTAATAAAAACTTCTCCATGTAGTCATCATCCATTTTTGCCTACAACCTATAAAAAATAACAAAAATAAATCAATTACTATTCACAATCTCATATAATAAGTTCCATTACTTAATTTTTTTTTTTTTACCATACATAAAGTTGTGGGCCAAGCAATACTCGTTCCAATTGCATCCCCAATCATTTTATATCATCCATGGGTCCTTATCAAATCCTCATCACATACCATTGCCACTTGAACAGATACTTCCCAGAAACTAACTCCAAGCTTTTGCCCCTTACTTTTGTCAATGGATCCGTGCTCAAAACGGTTCCTTTATGTAAGGCCTGTGTTATAGCCCATACCATTCCGTAGGCTTCCGCGGTCCTCTCGGTCGAATTCCAGCAACCCTCAACTGTATTTGACGTTTACGTGCGATCCTAAGCTGAGTCCTATATATCAGAATCGACTCGACTCGAGACTTGTACCAGTGTGATCGCGCCATTGCAGTGGTTCCAACGCCGCATCTCACGCGTCGAGGTGATACTCGGGCCAGGAGTTATGGGCCCACGTTCATTCTGAAGAAACGTTGCACGTTGCGAATTTCGAGAGAATCTCTACGACTCGTCACATCAATCAAGTCAATTACACCCTCCATACCCCAATACCACCTCACCCTATCCCAAGTACATGCATCCATTCCTTCTTTTTCCCAAGTCAACACACTCTCTCCCCACCCATTCCACCTTTACACTAAATTCAAGCCAACCTATACTTCCCATTCCCATTTTCTTACAACACCCACTCCATCCATCCATCACTCCTCTCTCTCTCTCTCTCATTTCAAACTCCATCTCCCAAGCAACCAAGGGAGAGTGGATGTCCATGACTTCCAAGGAGATGAGAGCCTAATATGGCTCACCTTCCTACCTCACATCACCACCCTCCAAGCCTCATCTTAATCGTTGGATCACATTCTTTGGAGCTATAAAACGCGTTAATGGAAGAAGGAAGAAGGGATCTTGAGGTGAGAGTTCATAGCATTAAATTTCTTTGATTTTGATGATTTGAGGGCCCACATGGTGGGACACATTTCGATGTATGATTGTATCAAGAGGGACCCATAGTGGTGGGGTCCCTCCGCTATTTTGATCTCTCTCTCTCTCTCTCTCTCTCCCTATTTATCTCTCCCTCTCTATCCTTTGGTGATAGAATGTGGCCCACCTATCAAGTATGTATCATATCCATGTCGTCCATGCGTGGACCACAACGTGGGACCCACCATGTGGAAGCTAATTAGCTGGAGTCTTTACAGTAGCTATATTGCTGTTGTATTGACGTTACCAAGTTCTGTAGGTTTGACCGAGGTATGTGTTATTCAACACCGTCCATCCATTTTGCTTGAAGCGGGACCCCACCTAGATGTATGTTATATCTCCACCGTCCACCCTACTTCCCAGCTCATTTTAGGTGTTGAGCCGAAAAATGAAGTTAATCCAAAACTCTGGTAGGCTACACCATCTAAATTATTATTTTAATAGTGAAAGTTATTAGGGCCTACTACGATGTTTTCTATGCATCAAAACATATCCAATATTGGGCTTCTTAGACCCGTCACGAGCCCAGGAACCCAGCTGACAGAATGGATCCTCTTGATGTGGGCCCCACCTATGAAAAACTTTAGATAAATAAAAAATAAAAAATATATAAACAGCAGACGCTATTGCTGTCAGCGTCAACAGGACGCTGTAGCAAGCAGCGTCTGCTACTTAGGTTAGGGCAGGGTCAGTGGGCCCCACCTCAGGCCCCACTATGATGTGAGTTGAACATCAATACCGTGCATATGATGGGTCCCCTTTAGGCATGGGAAGACCCCAAAAATCTGCCCTTCATGGCACTCTAGCAGTCTACACCACTAGTAGTAGGAGATTGAACGCTTACCATTGAAACCCTTTTTGGGTCAGAGGAGTTTTGGATCTATATGAAATTTGTTTTGCATCTTAATCCAGGTCTTTGTGACCTTATTAATAGATGAGATGGAAAATAAACGTTATGGTGGGCCCCACGTGGGACCCACCTGCTATAGTGGATTGGCTGGTCCACCATGCACCAACTATATAGCTAATTGACGACAGCAAGTTCCATAGAGCCCACGGACCCCACCCTAATATACGTGCTCTATCCTGCTATGGGGCCGACTGTGATATATTTGTCATCCAATCTGTCTGTCCATTTTGTTCAGGACGTGGGACCCACTCCACACGTGTTGCACGTGTGGAGGTGGGGCCACCTTGATGCATGCATTCTATATTCACACCATCCAACAACTATTGGACGGTGGGGCCCTCCTTATTATGTGTTTTATAAGCATACCGTCCTTATGCAGTGTGGGCCAGTATGATATATTTATTTATCCACACCGTCCATCTCTGGACATGGGATGTGGAGCCCGTATGATGTATGTATTTCATTCCATGCCATCCATCTGTGTAGGGCCCACCTTGATGTATCTGTTGTACACATGGACCTCACGTGATGTATATGTTTTATATCCGTACTGTCCAACTATCTAAACGGGATACACCATGATGTATTTTTATCCACGTCGTCCAGGGCAGGCAGCCCATTGAGATGTATTCAGAGCCCATGGGTTGAGGCCCATTGAGGTGTATTTGGGGCCCATGGGTAGAGGCCCATTGTGATATGAATTAGGTCCGTTGGCGTGGCCCATTTGATGCATATGAGACCCATGTGTAGGGCCCACATGTTATGTATTTGAGGCCCATCTGCAGGGCCCACCTGTTGTGTAAATGAGGCCCATTAGTGCGGCCTATTGATATGGCCCACTTGATGTGTATGAGGCCTATTAGTATGGCTCATTAATGCAGCCCACTTGATGTGTATGCGGCCTATTGATACAACCCACTTGATGTGTATGAGGCCCATTAGTGTGGCCCATTGATGCAGCCCACTTGATGTGTATGCAGCCCATTGATGCAGCCCACTTGATGTGTATGTGGCCCATTGATGTAGCCCACTTGATGTGTATGAGTCTCATTGAGATGTATTTTCGGCCCATGACATGTGACCCATTGTGATGTATTCGAGGCCCATGTTATGCGGCCTGTGGTGATGTGTATTAAGCCCATGTCATGCGGGCCATTGTGACATATATTAGGCCCATGTGAGCGGCCCATAGTGATGTGTATTAGGCCCATGTGATGCGCACCGATGTGTTGTATATGAGGCCCACATGATAAGGCCTAATGTGTTATATTTGAGGCCCAGGCATGAAGCCCATTGAGATGTATTTGAGGCCCAGATATCAGGTCTAATGTGATGTTTATATGGCCCATGGGATGTCCATTGAGATTATATATGGCCCATCATGATGAGGCCCGTTGAGATTTTATGTGGCCCACTATGTTGTGTATGAGGCCCTTGTGTGAGGCCATGGGCCCACTATATGTTTGGTCCTATGAGAGCCACTCCTTGGGAGCAATGTTGGTTAAATGTCCACATTGATGGGTAATGATGGTTAAATATCTACATTGTGACCCTCCCTTAGTCCCTTTGATTGGCCAATTGTCGAGGTCGATTATCGAGGCTGATTCCGATTGTCGAGGTCAATTATTGAGGCCAATTCTGATTGTCGAGGCCAATTGTCGAGGCTGATTTTGATTGTTGAGGCCGATTTTGATTTCAATTGTCGAGGCTGATTCCAATTGTCGATACCAATTCTGATTATAGAGGTCGATTTCAATTGTCGAGGCCGATTGTTGAGGCTGATTTTGATTGTTGAGGCCAATTATCGATGCCGATTCTGATTGTCGAGGCCGATTATCGAGGTCAATTGTTGAGGCTGATTCTGATTCTGATTGTCAAGGCCGGATATCGAGGCCCAATGTGATGTATATGCGGCCTGTATTTGAGGCCCATTGTGATGTGCATTCGGCCTGTGTTTGAGGCTTAATGTGATGTATATGCGGCCCATATATGAGGCCCATTGTAATATGCATTCGGCCCGTTTTTAAGGCCCACTGTGATATATATGAGGCCTATGTAATGAGGTCCATTATGATGCAATTGAGGGCCAGGCGATGGAGCCCATTGTGATGTATATTAGGCCCATGTGAAAGGCCCATCATGATGTGTATTAAGCTCTTGGGTGAGGCCCATACTGTTGTATATTTGGCCCTTGTGTGAGGTCATGGGTCCACTATATGTTAGGCTCTATGTGGGTCATTCCTTGGGGGCAATGTTGGTTAAATTTTCCCATTGTCGAGGTCGATTGTCGATGTCAATTATTGATACCGATTATGAGTATGTGACAGCATAACATCATGATACATGCCCATATGCATCATCTGCATGTTTTTTATGAGAAGTGGTTGACTATTGCATATGTCATTGGGTAGGTTGTTATGAGACTCCCTGATAGGAGGAGGTTATCTCACATGAGCGCACGGTATGCACAAGATTGATGCATGAATGGATTGTATGACTCATGCATCTTACATTGTGTATTGTGATTACTGTACGCCCTAGCGACATATAGCCTCCATAGGCATATTATGGATGACCAGATGGGACACCAGAAATCTATTATTAGCATCAAGCTGCCATAGATGGCCCTGTGTGAAAATACCTAAAATTTTGAGGCCAGGATACGCCCCGACGTTGATATTGAGTGGATACATGAGTGTTCGAGTGCCGAATACTAGGAGACCACATCTCCCACTATGTTGTGGTCGGTTAAGAGGGGGTGTGGCTTACCCGTCCAAGGGTAAGGGGCATAGCTAGGCTGAGTTTGACCAGCTCGTGAATGGGTCTGCTATTGATGTGCCGGTTAGATATTGGTTGACTACTGGCCAGGTGGATAGTGAGGTCTCTTCCACTTGCATGGTCGCATATCAGTAGATGACGATTGCATGTAGAGTGTACTAGACCCTGGTGATGATCCCAGAGATGTATGGTCTTGATTTGTGGAGCAGAAGTTACGTACTCAACATTATATTCATTCATTCACTATCCACTTGGGTTGGTGGTGCAAAACTAATTGTTATGTGTACTTTCGTAATGACCAGGATTTTGGTTGGGGCGCACAACTAACCTGAGATTAGGAGCTTACCACACTGAGTCTATCTATCCAAATTTAGGTATGAGACTGGTTTGGATAGAAGTCCTTTGTGATAGACTTCATAGCCTATGATACCACATACTATCATCCTAACTTCACACTGTAGCTTGGTCATTTTATTCGCACCACATATTGCATATTGCATTACATCCTCGGCATATGGCATTTTGGGTTGCTATGTTTCTATATTTATATGACATAAATGAGGCCGATGATATTCGTAGCTCTTCCAAATTGCATATTGTATTGCATCCTCGATATCTGATATCTGGTTCATTATGTTTCCGCATTACATAGCCGATTTACATTACTTTCTTAATATATGACATTGGCTTGTGATGTCTTTTCATTGCATATCCTGGATGAGGTTGATGATATTTTTATGGACTTGTCAGTATTTTCACTTACTCTGATATCGTATGATTCATGATCTTACTAGTATTTTCGATATTGTATGATTATGGAATTGTATTGGATACTTAACACTTACCTTGTGCACACACTTACACCACCCTTTAAACCTTTTATAAGCTTATGCACGATAGATGTGTGCAGGTGATGTTAGGTTGCAGCAGCGTTGAGCTTGGAGAGTGCGACGGTCTTCTGGAGCTCTGATTTCGATATATGTATTTCCCTTTCAGTACTGTATTCAAATGTTTATGTTAGTGGATATGTGATGATAATGTTGCCTTTATGATTTGGGTAAACTTGTGGTTATGCTTCTTTGAGATAAATGTACGTTGGAAAATCCTCCTTGTAGGATCCCAGGATCGGAATCTAGCGTATGCATGCTTGGAGCCAAGAATAGGGTACTACAGAAGCTGTTGGTACCAGATTTGGTGATTGAAAATTTTGTGAGCCCGGTTTTCGAGTATGGGGTGTGACACTTTAGCTACAGTATCCCCAGGCCTTACAATACTCTTAAGAAGAACTTGAGTCACATTAGTGCAACTCGTAGAATTCTCTTATTCGCCAAGTCTCTCTATAAATGATAAATTAATGCCAATCATCATATACAGCTCGAACTATGTGTAATTGAAAATATATTACACGTAAAAATATACATGTATATATTATAATTACCCAAGGGGTTGGAACCAAGTGGCTTGATGATGAGGAGGGTTGGTTCAAGTTGGGATTAGCTGAAACACCTAATAATGTAGCTAGATTAATGCTTGGATTCGTTATGGCAGCCATAAATGTTGTCATAGTTTCTCTTAGTGAAGATATTTGAGCATCTCTATCAGCCATAGTTTCTCTTAGGGAAGATATTTCAGCATGCAATCCCTTATATTGTTCATCTCTCTTCTGAGCATTGGAGGCCATCCCTTGGGACTGGATACTGTGAGATGTTGTGCCCCATATATCAGAAGGAGAGGGACCTAACCCGTAAGTATGGACACGACCATGTTGTTCGTCACCCATGACTTTCGAGTATATCTTTCCTCGCAGTGCTGTTCTGTGAAGCCTCTGGTTGCTGCAAAGTTCGTTAATTTAATTGTTCCTACAATTAAAAATCACCAATTTAGATTGTATAATGCTAAAAGATTAAACAAAATAAGAAGATACATATACATACCATTGCTCTTGATGAGGCCTCATCCACAGGCATCCCATTCTTGCGTATATGTGTCAACAAGAACATATCTACTCGGGTCAAATCCTCCCCACTGGTCCACTTCTTTCGCTATCATTATTTAAATAAGTTATATATCAGAAATATATTGACCTCAAATTATCAGGTGATTAATAAAAAATTACCTCTTCATCATGTATTCGCGCAAAGCTCTTCGTGCTTGCAGCGTGGTCGATACGTTGTTTTCTCCGATTTCTCGTATTTATCTTATTACGGGCCTAAAATATGACACATCAACAGAGTAATTTATGAAATTTCAATAAAAGACAGTTGTGTAATTTCATAACGTGAAGGATTTAGTAGCTACTCATCACATATCTTTCCCTCTTCAGAGTTCCAAAACTCAATGAGGACCTTCCACTAATCCATATGGACACTCTCATTGAGGTCTGCCAGCCGTGCCTCATCATTATCATGAGGTGAGTAATGGAATTTCTTCAGTTCGCACTTTCAATCCCTTCATTTTTTACCAATTGACATCAACACCTAAGATTTAATCTCTTTATCAAACTGAAACTTGGACTGCATCACATGAACAAAGTAGACAATCACATAATGAACAAAAAATAAATAATAAAATACATAAAACAAATCACCATTACCATTACAAATTCGTACATATCATCCTTCTTCTCATTTGGCATTGCCCTCCAATTAGAATATGTAAGGGGTGCGTAATCCCTATTACGTGCTATTGTCACCAAAAAGTTTGTCAGCTTGCTAACATTTTCATTAATGGGCTGCCCTAGATTGTTGGTGGTAATAAAAATGCGTTGCCCTTCACGCATGTTCCAAACTTGATGGCATCGTGTGAGGCCTTGACTCCTTCTCTTCGTGAATGTCAAATCTATTGAAAAAAATGCACATAAATAATATGCAGACTTGTATAGTTCATTAGCAAAAAATACATTAAAATTTTAAGGATATTATAACCAATGCATAACATACCACTGGAAGCATCCTCTAATGAATCAACTGCCTGGTGTGGATCTTGTGGCAAACTTTGGGAGGGACCCGCCATAGGCAGGGGAAGCTGGGGCTGGGAAGGACCCGCTGTAGACTCGGGCAACAAAGGCTAGACTGGACCCGATGTAGCCGGGGAAGGCTGATGCTGGGAGGGACCCGCTATAGGTTGGGGCAACTAAGGCTAGGAGGGACCCACATCAGTCTTGGGTAGCTGAGGCTGATTGATTCCACCAGTCATAAGGCTTATCGGTCGCCTAGCCGTCGCTTAGAACGAGCATGTTTCATATTTTAAGAAGAACCTGAGTTACATTAGTGAACAGATGCATGTTGATAAGACGATTCAATTTTGAATAAATAAATAACAGAACCATATCAAAAAAGACATTTTAATTTCTATTTCATACATTAGGAAAACATGGTACTTAAGAAATCAATTATTGTACAAAATGTCATCTCCAATGGGATCAGATAACTCAGTATCATCTATTTGTTCTTCTACCATTGGCTGGGTGGGTGGTAAATATGTGACGATTGTTGTACCATCGACATCTATCCTTTATCAGCTAACAGTGTCATCACTCGGGTCCTCCAAACATTGATCATCGGAGGGCGACATGCCTAAGAATGTATCATCATCATTTGTAGACTCTTGCCCATGCATCTCAAATAAGTCTCTAGGTTTCGTCCTCATTACAACATGCCAATCCTTCTTGATGAGGTCTTGTACGTAAAACACCTGCTTAGCTTGAGATGCGAACACAAATGGTTCATCAGACAATTGTTGACCTATATGGCATAATCGTTTCAAATTCACAAGCGTGAATCCCAAGCCATCCTTCTTAACACCCCTGCCTTAAGATAGAACATCAACCCAATCACACCTAAATAATACAACTTTCCGAGTACCACAATATTCCAGTTCCATGATGTCCGTCAATACACCATAGTATGTTACATCTCTTATAATAGGATTTCTATCATTGACACTTGCGAAGCTTGATGTCTTTGCAGTCACAACAACTCCACTATGTTGAGTTTCTTTTTTCTCATGATCTTTGGTGTGAAATCTGAAGCTGTTTATAATAAAACCCTTATATCTTCTTGCCATAATAGGACCCCGAGCTAGCCATCTAAGGTCTTCTGAAACCCACTCATTCCTTTCATGGCGCAACTGTTCAACCTATTTAGATACTGAAAATATTCATTTAAAAGCTCATGTTTGAATAATAAAAAATAAAAAAACATGCACATGTCCTTAAACTTATCAAATTGACTACTTACACGATCACTAAACCATTTATAAAATGTATCATTGTGAATATGTTCTATGTCCCTTGGCTATGCACGACGATTCATCTGCTTAACGACATTCATATGTTCTCTATAAAAGTCATTAGTTTTAGAAAAATAAAAAAATAAAAAATGAGTAAATTTATCTATGTATAAATTAAGTCCTATAGTTGGCTTACTCAAGAAATGGGTTAAGTTCATGGCAGTTAAATAGGACATCGATGTGCCTATGCAAATGTAACTTTATCTAGTACACAATCCTGAGACTTCCCTAATGCATGACTTACTCATGGGAAAATAGAGGATTATTCTTGTATAACAGTGTTACCATAGTCATCATTTCGTATTGGTCGATTAAACCTTATCTCTATACCATGCAAGTACCTTGAGCAGAATGTTAAGCATTCTTCCGCCAAGTACCCTTCCGTAATTGATCCCTCGGGCCGACTTCTATTACGCGCATATGACTTTAATGTGAGCAGATATCTGTGATCACCAATATTAAAAAGTTTAGAAATATATGGTCGATTAGCATGACTAGCATAACATGGCAAATAATTTTAATTTCTAAACATTAACACGCACCTCTCAATGGGGTACATCCATCGATATTGTACCGGTCCAGCTATTTTTGCCTCGCCTGCTAAATGAATGGTCAAATGCACCATAATATCAAAAAAAGCTGGTGGAAATATCTTTTCTAAATGATAAAGTGTTAACACAATTCAAGATTCCAATCGGTCAAAGTCTCTTACTCGACCAACTTTGGAACATAATTCTCTAAAGAAACCGCTCAATTCAAGTAAGACTGAGGCTATGCTCTTCGACAATGTTGTTCGTATTGCAATTGGAAGTAGTTGCTACATCATAATATGACAGTCGTGGCTCTTGAGTCTTGAAATTTTGTGCTCTTTGAGATGCACACAATGTGAAATATTGGCTTCATAACCATCTGGAACTTTCACCCGCTTTAAGATTTTGCAAAAATCATCATTCTCACTTGGTGACATAGTAAAGCATGCGGGTGGCAAATATGTCTTGTTAGATGAAAGCTACTTTGGGTGTAATGTTTGTCTTATACCCATATCTTGTAGGTCAAGACGTGCCTTTACACTATCCTTCATTTTCCCTGAATTATTCAACATCGTCCCAAGCACATTGTCACATACATTCTTTTCAATATGCATCACGTCCAGATTATGACGCAATAGATTATGCTCCCAATACGCCAAATCAAAGAAAATTCTCTTCTTTTTCCAGTTATATCTTTCTTTCTCATTGTCTTCTCGTTCTCTTATGCCCATGACTGCCTACAGTCTTCTTCCCAAAGGTGACATTAATTCCCTGCAACTGGGCCAACACATCAGAACCAAATAGTAGAGTTGGTGCCTCGCTAAATTCTTCCATGCCATCAAAGGATCTGCTATTAGTTCTAAACCTATGATCATATTCTAAAAATCAACGATGACCCATATAAAAAAACTTTCGACCATGTTTTAACCATTTAAACGAAGTGTCCTTATTACAACAAGGACAAGCGAGATGTCCTTTAGTGCTCCATCTAGACAAGTTTGCATATGCAGGGAAGTCATTGATAGTCCACAACAATGCTGGATGCAATCGAAACGTCTCATTGCTTGAGGCATCATAAGTGTTTGCGCCAACCTCCTACAATTCCTTCAACTCATCTATCAAAAGTTGCATATACACGTCAATGTCATTACCGGCTCCATAAGGGCCAGGAATAAGTAAGGACAACATGAGATTAGGTTGCTTCATACACATCCATGGTGGCAAGTTATATGGTATTAGAATAACAGGCCATGTGTTGTGAGCAATACTCATTGTCATGAATGGATTGAAACCGTCAGCTGCTAACCCAAGTCTAACATTACGACCATCCGAATAAAAGCTTGGGTGGTTGTGGTCAAAAGTTTTCCACGCTGGGGAATCAGTAAGATGCCTTAATATTCCATTGTCGGTGCATCCTACTTCATGCCATTTCATAGAGGAAGTTGTTTTTGATGACATAAACAACCTTTGAAGCCTTGGTTTCAAGGGAAAATGATGCAATATCTTAGCTGGAATTTTTCGATCCTTTGCAGATGAAGAAGATCCCTCATCATCTGACCAATGTTCAAGCATTTTCCATCTGGAAGTACCACATATAGCACATGATTGCTCATTGATGGCCTCCTTCCAGTACAACATACAATCATTGAGACATGCATCAATATTCTTATATTTAAGGCCCAACTCCCTAATGATCTTCTTGGTTTCATAGAAAGACTTTGGCAACATTTCACCTTCGGGAAGAGCCTCCTTCAACAATTTGAGTGACATGGTGAATGATTTATCACTCCATCCACCAAGGCACTTTATGTGATATAGTTTCACAATAAAAGAAAGCTTAGTTAATTTCTTGCAACCTGGGTACAATTCCAGATTAGCATCTTCTACCAATTTGAAAAATTGTTGTGCTTTAGTATTCTGCCCCTATGTAGGTTCGTATGGCATGTGGCCTGCATCACTCTCTTCACCATTTAGATTTGAAATACCTAACACATCATGTAACAATCCATGCATATCATCGTGTGGATCTGGATTATCACCTACGACATTTGTGGTGGCTGGCATGGAAGAAGACGTAACTTTCCCATGGAAACGCCAATAGGTGTAACCTGTATTAAATCCATCACACACGATATGATCATATGCTACTTCTTGAGACACCCGGAAGTTATTGTTACAGTTCTTACATGGACATCGGATCCTCCCTTTATTATTTGCATTTGTAAATGCAAAATCTGTGAATTTTGCAACTCCATTTAAGTATGCGTGGCTCACCCTAAATCATCTAATGAAATTGGAGGATATGTCAAAAGAATGCATCTTGACCACTAAGCCACAACAACTAAAATGAAAAGTTTCTAAATGGGTACCTTGGCAGATGAATCTAACCCTTATCCATAAGTATCATCCTTAGCCACTCGAACGGGTTAGTGAAAATACGCTTTAGGCCTGACAAAGCTTCCTAATATAATTTAAACAAGCCCCATTATCATCCGTTCATTTAGCAAAGGAAGCCAAGTTACATGACAATTTTTTTTTTCAACAGGATTCTCTGTGACAAACGAGATACCTACCTACATACTTATCACTAACAATCTATCCCCAAATGACAATGATTTAGGCATCTTAAAGAATCATTAATGGTATATCCAACTAACTGACTCAATCAGCCACCCATCTAAGACCAGATAGATTTTAATGCTTTCAAGTTCCCATTTAAATGCGCACACCGAAATTCTGGCAGCATCTCCCCATGTCTCTCCAAATACGTTGATCTTGCATTTGATTCCTATGCCAATTATCCACACATTGTGAGGATATTTGATATTATAAATAAATGTAAGAAACGTAACTAGAGAGAAATGGACAGATACAACCCAGAACAAGCATGTGTATTTAAATAATGGAACCGAAGCATTTTAATCTATCAACCTTGAACTGTCTATACATGGGACAATTTGAGAATTTCTATGCATCCAAAAGCACACTATATCTATGCTTGGCCACATAAAACTCTCAAATGGGCAACTGATTATCCTATTATTAAAAAATTCCAATTCCATAATCAATCACAACAAATATTCATCATTTACCTAACTAATAACAGAATGTGTTTAAACTGAAGAAATGAATTTCAAAATTTGCACATGTAGAATTGAAATAATTAACCTAGTACTATCTACTACATACTAGTAACATACAAGACTGGGGCACCATACCATAGGCTACAATAATAACATGTCCCCCTAAAAAATAAATCCTCCAGGGATAACATATATATATATATATATATATATATATATATATGTGTGTGTGTGTGTGTGTGTGTGTGTGTGTGTGTGTGTGTGTGTATTGTAAGTTGTTTATTTCTATTATCAATTACAAGTATATTCATCATCTAACACACTAGAAATGAAGCAATAAAAATATAATTAAGCAAGTTTAATTAACAATTATATTTTTAAACATGAATTCTTATTACTTAACAACTAAAAAAATTTAATTTTGAACTAAAGCCTATATGTAAAGCAATAAATAAATGTGGAAATAGAAACTGGAGATATTTGCTATAGTAGGGCCCCAAATCTCAATGATTCAGACACTATATGATGGGCCCCACTTCTACAAACTGAAAATAGTCTTGGCATTGCATGATAAATTGTATGATACATGAAGATGTAAGGGACGAAAAAAAAATCAGGCCATTCCAAAACTCTTGAGCCACAAAATGTTTTTATACCATCCAACACATTCATCGGGCACACACTACCAGGATGAAAGGACACAAAAAATCAGACCATTCCAATACTCAAGTAGGCCCACCACATGAATTTAGAGGTTTTAGGCATGATTTCATGTTGTTCCCACCATGACTTGCTTAAGATTTCAAAGAAGTATTTTGGTTTGATGATGATAACCATTCGATATGTGTGTGTATGCATGTCCATCATCGATGTGTCCAAGTTAAATAGGCTTTGTCTCTTTCATATCTGCTCCTCATTCCATCTTTTTTCCAACAATAACAATATTGAAAAATTTAAGGTGCCAAGACTTCGGATAAATGCTAGAGAAAAAATAAATCAGGAAGCATAAATCAAGTGTAAAAGAAGATAGAAAGGCATGTAAAGGAATATGAACCTAAAATCAATTGTGGTGCCTGAGAAAATTACCTCCTGCTGAAGCTTTTCTTTTAAAATTTTAAGATCTTCTGGTTTTATTCCTCGCGAACTGCATGAATCAGTATTCATTTTGGTGGTAACATTAGTAGCAGGAAGTGACCATGAGTAGAGAGCTTGTGATGGCAATAGGCTGGCTTTCCATTTTAGGAGAGCCTCTCCTGCCGTTGCAGATGATATTGTTGCATGGGAAGAAAGAAAGGGTAGGAAAAAGAGGATAAAAGCAAGGGAGAGAGATTTACGTATGGCCATGGTTGTTGTTGCTTATGGTTTGTTACAAACTCACGATGAATATGGGTATTTATAGTAAACGGTTGATGCTGCTAGATCAATTACTATGTCCATATTGTATTTGACACACATGCAAGCACACCATATTGACTGCCTCAATTTCTGGACCCTAACTTAGATAAGGAGTAATAGGTAAAATCAGATCCGTTGGATCTATCTGGCCTCTGTATGATGGGTATTTGTTCGTTGTATGCAGCTCCTTTACACTTTGTAGAACACATGCATGCCACACCATCTAGACTGTCCCAGTTTTTGTAAGGATAGGCATATTTTAGACATTGATATGATGGACCATCCACAGTTTCTATCATTATTTTAATGGTTTGGATCACAACTATGTCCAGTTGCACAGAGGATTAAGGTCTGACCGAGGAATCCGGCATGACCCATGACACAAATGAAAAAGTAATATTAGTTTTTTGCCTACAGTAGTGTCCACGTTGACTACACTAGCACATAATTCTTTAGTAAAGTAGTGTCCTTGTTAGAAGGTATCATATAATGCTCAGACGGATAGTTTCTATGGCGCGTTGGGGTTTTCAGTTTGTAAAAGTTGGGACCATGGTTCAATGATTGAAACTGTAGATATGAATGGTGGCCACGAACCAAAAATGCCCCAGAAAGGAAGATTCTAGCCATTGAGTCTTTGGCCTTCTGGGTTGAATGTGGACCATTGCTATATTTTCTTTCTTAACTGTCCATTTGCTGGCCATCAATTGGACTGGATCTTCCAATTTGGGAGCTGTGGTACATCCATGATGGCTCCCATCATATATCAACACTTTGGATGTTGTTCTCAATTCCATATTTTAATATCTTTTCCTTTTTTTTTTTTGCTGATTTTATGGGGAAATTTATTGCTTCATTAGTTGATGTTCATTCTATACGAAAGGTTCAGTTTTTTTAATTAAAAGAGGTAACTCCATGTTTCTAAATAGATCTGTTCTAAAGTGTGTAAGAATTTGGTTGCCACTACCATGAACAATGCTATTATATTGGACCTGAATCTCTGTGTCATTACTTATTGTGCTGACAAATTTTGCTTGTGTTTTAGACGTGGGATTTATATTTTGAAATATTTTCCCCTTTAGTTGGACAGTATGTAGTTAGAATTTATGTGTTGCTTGTCGAGTTGACATTGGTGAGAATTAGTTAATTGTTGAGTTGAACTAAGGTTTAGGACCAGTTATGGTGCAAAGGAAATATGTCTAACTCACTTTATAATTCTCAGTGCATAGGCTTTAAGGTTTATTTGGTGTATATTTCCTTCCATTGATTTAATATAGTGTGCTTTTTTGGACTAAGCACTTCCATGTTTCCAATTGTTTCATTTATTTATTTTTATTCAGGAGAACTTTTGTAAGGTGGCAGACAGCATAGAATAAAACAGAGGTTGTTTCTGTTTTACCTGAGATACGCCTTTCTATTGGGAAAAATGATGGTGGGACAGGCATTTGAACAGAAAATGTTCCTGTAGTTATAGCAGCTTCAGGAACAAGCTTAAGGGTAACAGAAGTGTTTTTCCTGGAAGTGCTCTCCACTGACATGCTTAGTGTAGCTGATAAGTCCAATTGTGCAGGGGAAATTGCTGGCATGAGAAGGCTATATGAGAGCATTGGTGGTTTCCAAGCAGTTAATTCACCATTTGGTTTTGGACTGGGTTCTGGCCTCCAAAGCTTGAATGCTGGACCATCTCCTCAGCAACCAAACCTTGAAAGCAATTCATTTGGTGAGATTCTTCTTATGAAATGCTAGATGAGCACCCAATGAGTCTTGTTCCTTTTTGGTCTACTCCCTCGAGATATTTTATCCCTAATTCACAAGATCTTGGAGGTACTTCTCATCTGAGTTTATAGCATATGAGCAAGCTGGTTTTCATCGTGTGCTTCTTAAAGAGCTGTCTTATCCTCTTAATTTTAGAAAACTGTGACCAGGGAATCAGTTGTTATTTCTGGTGAATGTTTGAGACTTATATTTTAGAAAGCTGGTTTAACTGGTTTTCTTTAAGAAACCTATGGTTACAGAGGTTTTCTCTTTAGCAATTCATCCTTATTTCAGTTTAATTTCAAGAACTCATTAAATTATATTAATCTCATTAACTGTTCAATTTTATAACGATGAATTGGAAGCATAGTTCTTGCCTCACAACCCAGGATTTGACTTTATTTTGAAGGGGACCAAATTTTAGAGATTTGTTTTTTTTCTGTGATATCTCGTATGAGTTGTGACCTTTGCATTTGATCCTGCCACTATGGATGCTCTTTGCAAATATAGCTGCAGCTTAGAAAATAATGAAGAACCATTGCAAAACCTCCAAATTCACTTGGTGGCCTCTACGATGGTTGGATCGGCTTGTTCTTTTGGGGTGTCCCATGTTTTTTGTGTGTGGAATGCTTCAAATGTAAATGCATACGAGTCTTTGGATGGGGGAAGAGTCTATTGACATTGACATGTTATTCTGTTTTGGGTAAAGATTGCTGGTTGAGCAATTGGAAAAAATTCAATACAATCAACTTGAGCAAGGATGAGAAGCTTACAATGCTCTGATCATGCATGTATGTTTCTCAATTTAGTTCTTATTTATGTGGATTTTAAAGGCAACTCACTATGAAGTATGGTGTGGTTTAGTGCCCCTCCATACAATTCTATAAATAGTTTTCTTTAGAGAATGGTGTGGTTTAGTGCCTGTCCTGTAATTATTAGTTCATATGCATGTGCTTTTGTAGATCTCAGTGGCATAATTGATGTATAAACTGTTTCACAGTTTTCTATGATTGAATTTGCGTTTAATCTAATCATCATTCTCGTTTTTTGGTTTTCTATCATCGCAGTGGTGCTTGTGTCACAGTAGTAATAGATAGCATATTCAATGAAGGGAAAAGACCCAATCCACCTACATATATTTGGCACATGTATTGATAATCTGAGCCATTCATTCATCTTAAGGTCCACCAATCGACCATTTACCAATCATCATCCTGATCAGATAATCCTAGCCACTAACTACAGTTTAGTGATTTTATACACTACTTTTTCACATGGTTAGAATTGTGTGGTCAGTGTAATTTTCAGCCTATGATCCATTCACATTTGTCTACAATAAACCAACAGTTCGGTTTATCAAACACATGCCATATATGCAGTAAAATGAAAGGAATGGACTGGATCTTCTTAAAAAATCAAGTAAAAAACAGACCCAAAAATCAAAATGGCAAGAACCCATTTCTCAAGACAGAAAATTCAAAGGACCCATCAAATAAATAAATAAATAAAAGAAGAAGAAGAAGAAATCCTATCCATATATTCCAAAGCATAGATACAGATCAAATGGTGGAAAAAAAACAGAGCAACGTATCGGTACTCTGTTGACAACTCCAATGGTTGAGATAGTAGCAGCTAAGGCTTCTCAAGCAATGGCTTCCGTGGATTAGGCGATGTAGAGAGAGAGAGAGGTGTATTACGACGAGGAGGGCACGGCCGAGAGATCAGCGTACTTCCTCTTGCGGGCCTTCTCGAACTGTGGTGTGTTCCGGCGAGAAGGACGGCAACAGCCGAGAGATCAACGTCTTCAACCAACAATGGAAATGGAAGCCAGATCAAGAGAGGCCGGAGTGGAAAATGGAGATCGAGAGACGTTGGAGAGAGAGAGAGAGAGAGAGAGAGAGAGAGAGAGAGAGAGAGAGAGAGAGACTTTCAGTAGGATATTGCAGGAAGGAGAGAAGAGGGGAGATGGGTTTTGGTAGAAAAGAGGTGAGAGAAGAAGAGGCACGATGGATTTGGGATAGGTGCATGTTTTGGATATTAGGGGATAGGGTGTCGCACGGGATAGGGCTTTAATTTGGATTTTATTTTATTTTATTTTATTTTTTATTTCAAAGCAGCGACGATGGCCCGTTTTGTACACGAGAGGCCACATAAAAACGCCCCTCATTTCATCTACAGTGGCAGTTTGTTGTGGCTACCTGTGCTAAAAATGCCCCTAATAGCTATATTTTTATAGTGTACTAACTTGACACTAGCCTTATTGAGGAGTGAACCAGGGACCAAGTTTCTTCTAATGTTAGGCATATGTAAGACATCATTCAATAACAGTCTTTCCAGAAGTGAGTTTCAGAAGTACTTTCCCTTTTCCTACAACTGGAGATGTTTTAGCATTACCCATGAACACCTGTTCATCATCTCTTGATACTTGGTAGGAGGTAAACATGCTACGATCCTTACACACGTGCCTAGTTGCACCAGTATCTAGTACCCTCTCTAAGTTGTTTATAAGGAAGACTTCTGACACCATAGCTACTACCATGTTGACTCATTGCCAGTTTCTTTAAGATTAGCCTGCGGCTTATCTTTATTTTTCTTAAGCCTGCAGGTTTTAATATGATGTCCAGGATTTCCATAGTTGTAGCAATTTCCATTTTTCTTGAATTGATTGTTTGCATTCTTCTTTTTGAACCTACATTCATTTGCATAATGTCCAAGTTTGCCATAGTTATGACATTTGCCATTTTTCTTATTGTTTTCCCGACTTGATCTACAAGATTCGCTTTTGAATCTATCTCATTTCCATTTTCTTTTTGGTCCTTGATTCTATTGGCCTCCTCTATTCGTATGTGTACGATAGTGGTTTCTAAAGAAATACTGTTCTTTTTTATGTTTCATTATATTCTTATATTCTTTCCAGGAAGGTGGTAGTTTTTCTATCAGTGCCCTTGACAGAAACACTTCATCTAACTTAATTCCTTCCGTCGATAGTTCATGAACTAGATTTTAAAAATCATGAATCTGATTAGTGACAGGTTTATCATCTATCATTTCATAATGAAGGAAATTAGTGATTGTATGTTTCTTAGCGCCTACATCTTCCAATATGTACTTCTTTTCTAAAACAGTCCACATGTCTTTAGCAAACTCGTAAGAAACATATACGTCATATAGTCTATTGGACAAAGAGTTTAAAATATAATTTTTATAATTATTTTCATTTGTTACTTCAGCTTGATTTGCTGGATCTATAGTAAATGATTCAGACAAAATGTATGAAACTTTAAGGGTGGTCAGTGCGAACATCAGTTTCTGTTTCTATCGTTTAAAGCATTGTCCAGCGAACGGTTAGATTATGGCTAACTCAGCAGAAGCATTTACTATTACTGTAGCCATAGTATATGTAATTCAACATTTCGATTTCAAGATTATTGGAATATTTGGTTGAATTAAATAGACTATTAAATCGAGAACCAAAAAAGAAAATAGAATTTGAGAAAGAGGACTTATTGAATTGAGCGAGGCGTGACGTGAGTCACTCGGCTTAAAATTGAATTTATTCCCCTTGGACAGTGTCTCAAGTGTAACAGGTTTCCAAAGCAATCGACCTACAGGATACAACGACTATGATCCGGTCCCAGCGATGCACTCACTGTACTTGGGCTCGAACCTCTTGCAGTTTAACCTGAAAGTACGTAGTCACTACCAAAAAATCGAGCAATGGCTATGGAGGTTGAAAGCTTTTAGCTACGGATTGAATCCGTAGCAATATAGCTACGGATTTAATCCGTAGCTATAGCCTAAGTGCCCATAGCTAAAGTGTACTTCTCACCAAAACATATTAAATATAGATGGTGCTTAAGGGGATCCATGAGGTCCATTGGAATATATGTGTTGGATCTAATCCGTCCAAAAATTCTGATATATAATTTTAGTGCATGAGCTTAAAAATTATGTACATTAAATGTTTAAGTGGACCACACCATAAGAAATAATATAAATTAAATTTCTACTGTTAGTATTTTGTGTGGTCTCCTTACAGATTCGATCTAACTCATTTTTTTCATCAGTAATTAAAATAATAATTTAAAATTAATGGACGGAGTGGATATATGAAATACATCATAGTGGACCCCACGGTCCTAAAACCATAAAATGTTCAGGAAGCCGTTCGTCATGCGCCCCTCCAAAACCCCAAACCCAAACCCTTGTCCGCCATTTTCTCCCGCTCGCTGACAACCCATCTCTCCATCTCTCTCTCTCTCTCTCTCTCTCTCTCTCTCTCTCTCGCACTCAGTCTCTCTCTTTCCCTTGCCCTGTCTCTCTTTTCCAAAAAACAATCACTTCTTCTAACAAACCTTTCCTAGAAGGAAAAAAAATCCCCATTCTTCCCGTGTCTCATCCACAGCTTCTCCTCCAAGAAAAGAGAATGCCTTCTTCGGAGTTACACCTCCAATCCCTCATCTCAGCAGCCCGCCCCTTCCTATGTGGCGAGCTCTCATCCGTCGATCCTAACCTCCCGACCCTCGTCTCCGTCCTCCGATCCGTGGGCGCCGGTGAGTGTTGGCACAAGCACGACAGCTTCCTATAACCCTGTCGGCATCTACGGCATCCTCAAGCTCTGGGGCGCACCGAATCCCGTAGCCCTCTGTAGCCATTAACCGTGAGGTATCTCTCTCTCTCTCTCTCTCTCAGTCTCTCTCAATCTCTCTCAATCTCAATACCGATTGAAACGATTTGGGGATTTAGGGATTTAGGGATTTGGGGATTTGGGGATTTGTTGTTTCAATCTCTCTTGTGAAACAAAGATGACGATATTTGAGGATTTTGCATCATAAATGCTTGACGTGTTTATGTTTTTTGGTTTTTAATTTCTCTCCATAAATATTTCGACATATGTTTATTACTTGAAACCCTTTTCATGTCCTTTTGTGTTGCATGATTTAGTGGTGTTCAATGACTAATTGCAGCTAAAAACCAGCTTGACTCTGATCGAACTTAGTTTCGAACAAAGCCGAATCGAGCTTTTCAAGCTGAGTCGAGCGAGTTGACCGAGCTAGCTCGGTTCGTGTACACCCCTACTAGTAGATGGTTCATGCATAAAATCATTAATGGATTTTGTTAGTTGATGTTGGAGCCATTATTTAAGAACAGTACATGGGGCTAGTTTTTGTGTCCTGCAACTAACAACACGTTGCTGACAGTTTTAGCTTCTAGATTATTTTTATTTTTTTAAATTCTGAATTCTTATTTGTTTTCCGAAAGAAAGAAGATTAGCATCTAATATTGCATAAGATAATGCATGGGGTTCCAGTTTCGCTCATTACTCATGAATTGATGTGGTTTCTATTATTTAGACAACATGGGAATAATGAAGTGTATACATCTTTGGAAAGATGTAAACCACTAACTGTAGTTTGTGTTCTTGTTATTTCTAGTTAGTTATAGTGCCCATGTTACTGACATCCTGTTTGGTTTGTCTACAGTGAGTTTCAGCTAATTCATGAATTGTGCTTATATGTACTATCTTCATCATAAAGGACAAAACTTATACGAGCAACACTGGCAACATTGCATGCTTTTCTATCATGGATTCCTCTAGGCTATATATTTGAATCCCTGCTGGTTTGTGCTTTAACAACTACGGATCTAAAGAGTTATTAGTGCTAAGTTACTTTTGGTTTCTATATTTTTCTTTAACATTTTCCTTTATCCGACTTTCTTATCTCCGATTAATCTTATGCATTTGCTAATGTTTTGTGGATGTGATAGCTAGAAACACTCCTAAAGTTCTTTCCCATGGCATTGTATAGGAATCTTATTCTCCTGTGTTTAACAGATGTAAGAATCCATTTCACAGTTCAATAGAAATCTATATTTTACCATTTTTCTCTGTTAAGTAGTGATTATTCTATGTTTCCTAATGTCATGATGTTCACAGGTTTCGTCCCTTCAATTTGAAGATTACTATGACATGCAATATGTTAAAATGTACACTATGTTCATGATGCAACTACCGGTATTGTTCTGTTATCATTGCATATTTGCATGTGTATTAGTTCTATATCCAAAATTGCTATTTGTTTCCTTGAGTGTGCTCAATGACACATCGTCTAATGTTCCATAGAGTATTCTCCCACTTGGAACGAATACTCCTAATTCTTATGCAAATGGGAAGAGTAGGTACTTCTTCATTGCATGGAATTGCTGCATGCATGTAAACTCATGATGCCTCTGCTGCATCTTCATACTGAGATTCTGATGTGCCATTGAGCATGTCTGATATGCTTCTTTTGGTCCATTCAGGCATTTATTCAAAATCTAGCCCTTTTCTTCACTTCATTTTACAAGGCAATTTCCTTGGCTGTATAGTGAATAGATAATATGAATGCCAAGATTTAAAAGGTGAAGAGTTCATGATGTATATGGAGCAATACCGATTGCACATGTCTTATTGAGTTTAGTCAAGTTTGGTTCAAACCGAATATACTGATAGTTCATACTTGTTTGTACAAGTTCCACTGTCGGCATGCTGTTATTCAGTCCATTTTTAATGTTCTTTGAGTGCTTGAGTAGTTTTATTAAAACCAAACTAAAAAGGGCTCCAGTTCCAGTTGAACCCGGTTGGATTGGATGGTCTGGTCTAGTTTTTAAAACGCTAGAGCTAACCTATAATTCCATTTGTATGCTTAGGGCTTGGTTTTCAATGAGATTAGTTTTTGAAAAAATTTCATACACTTTCAAATCTATCACCTCTCACTTGTAATCTTTTGTAGTGTTAAAGACAAATTGTAGCACATGTTACTTTGTCACTTAAGAACATGTGGTACCCTAGCACATGGGGCGGTTGAATATGGATTGTAGCTTACGGTGCCCCGTGGCATATCCGCATGTGGTGCACAAGCGGAGCTTGAAGATGGGCGAGGGACGTGGTGCATGGGCATGGCGTACGCTTGTACAATCATACATGCGGGAAACTTAAAGATGAAGGTGTACTATGCTAATATATGATAAATTGATATGTAGGCGTTTGATGGGCATTGACAATACTATAGCATATACATCGCTTTAAGATAAATGGTAGCACATCCATATACTCTGTCTAATCTCAAGTGTCCTATCACAGGTGCCAAATGTTTTAAGTTGTCTATGCACATCTAAATGGAGCAGGTGAGCTTCTTTTACTTTATTTTATTAAAAACATATCACCTCCATTCTTCGATTTGGAAACATGATGTCCCAAGTAATTTATTTGCACTATTCAACCATACCATCAGATTCTTCACCCCAGAAAACCACCAAGGACCCTAAAACAAAGGAAACGAGCTACGAGGGAATCTGGACCCTTTAATTTCAGTCACAAAATAGCTGGAATATTTACAATCAGCGTCCCTTTTTTGGTGGGTGGTCCATAACATTGGAGAACGCCCCTATGTTTTAAAGCTGTTATTACCCAAGAAGTATGTCTCTCCTCACCTCGGTTGTATTATCATAAATCACATCATTTTAGGGCATGAGACAACGAATGAGGCAGATCCAAAGCTCAAGTAGACCCCATCACAGAAAATAGTTGGGATTAAACACCTCCTATTAAAAAATTCTTTGGGCCACATAAGTTTTTGATTAAGCTAATATTTGTATTTTCCCTTATTATATGTCTTTGTTAACTTATAAATAATTTGGTTCTCAAATAAACATCATGGATGGCCTAGGAAGGTTTCAAAGGTGGCGTCACATTTCCAGATTTTATTAAATATCATAAAATTCTAAAACTCATCAAAACTCCAAATGAGATTGAAAACAGATATCTATAAACATACATGACTTTTCCATTAAAACCCATCAATGCCTCACGGTGTGTGTGTTTTTTTTAGTTGTCTTTTCTGCCAATAATACATACTTGTCTGGGTTGCCAGGTTCAAATATGCCCTGTACGCCGCAAGCAATTGATGTTCCGAGGAAGGCTAAAGTTCTGATTGTTCCAGAAAAGGCTGCCAGCGCTAGAGGGGTATGAATATTTTTAGACAACTAAAAATGAAAAATATCCTATGGGCCTTTTTCAATTAACCGTTAGCCTTTTATTTAATGGGCCTTCAGTCCTAAGTAAATATGTTGGAGAGACTGAAAAGAATGTAAGGGACCTGTTTGCTGATGCTGAGAATGACCAACGGACTCCCGGTGAGCAGCTTTGCTTAGAGAAATGTCATGTTTTATAGTGATGGCTATGCCATACATGCTTGTTTTGATAGTCTAATTTGTATTCCTTTCTTTCCTTATTTTAGGTGATCAAAGTAATCTGCATATTATCTTACTAAGTTTAATGAGTAAGTCTTCCATTTTCTTAGCTTTTCATGTTTCTCAATGTTTGTTTTGCTCACTAATTTCTTCTGCGTGTGTTTTTCTAGCTTCTTACACCCAGCTGATACTGATAACCAGATGTTGCATGTGGGAGGGTTGGAGCTGCATATTTCAGATTCAATCATCTGGTACGTCTCTTGTCAAGAATGCACATGTGTAGTTCATCAAACAATACATTATGTGATATCATGTGCATGATATCTATGTTGTAATTTCACTCATGTATTTTGCTTAAAATCCATGTTTATGCATGATTCTTATGCATTGACATGGATTTGAGCTAAAAAAGATCGAAATGGAAAATTTGAGAAAACATGAGAGATTTTCTTTTATAAAGTAAGTATTTGAGACCAAGTGGTTATGTATTTGCTCCATTAAATTTGCTCGAAATTAATGGAGCAGACCCGGATGTGCGTCGGAGCTATCCGGATGAGCGGGGGTCCCTGGAAGGTGGGAACCGCTGTTATGACCATGATGAAGCTGTCCATTTCCTATGGACAGCATTGGAGGGGCCTGGCCATTTGGACAGGCCGTGTTTATGTATTTGATCGAAATTAATGGAGCAGACCCGGATGTGCGTCGGAGTTATTCGGAAGAGCGGGGTTCCCTGGAAAGAGGGAACCGCTATTATGACCATGATGAAGCTGTCCATTTTTTATGGACAACATTGGAAGGGCTTGACATTTGTGTCGGATGGCCGTGTTTATTTCTGTATTTGCAGGGACCATACCCTTAACCTAAACCAAAACTTATGACCTAAAACCTTAACCTATAACCTAAACCTCAACCTTAACCTAAACCTAAACCTTAACTTAAAACCTAAAATCTAAACCTAAACCCAAAACCTAAACCTAAACCTTAACCTATTCTCAATTCCCTAAACCTATATCTTATAACCTAAACGTAAACCTAAACCTAAACCTTAACCTATACCTATAACCTTAACCTAAACCAAAACCTATGACCTAAAACCTTAACCTATAACCTAAACCTCAACATTAACTTAAACCTAAACCTCAACCTAAACATATAACCTTAACCTAAAACCTAAAACCTAAACCTAAACCTATAACCTAAATGTATTCTCAAATCCCTAAACCTAAACCTACACCAAAGCCTAATCTTAACTCCCTAACCTAAATCTATACCTAAACTTGAAAACCTAAACATAAACCCGATCCCGAACCCAAACCTGATTTCCTAAACCTAAACTTTAACCTATTCTCAATTCCCTAAACCTATATCTTATAACCTAAACCTAAACCTTAACCTAAACCTTAACTTATACCTATAACCTTAACCTAAACCAAAACCTATGACCTAAAACCTTAACCTATAACCTAAACCTCAACATTAACTTAAACCTAAACCTCAACCTAAACATATAACCTTAACCTAAAACCTAAAACCTAAACCTAAACCTATAACCTAAATGTATTCTCAAATCCCTAAACCTAAACCTACACCTAATCCTAATCTTAACTCCTTAACCTAAACCTATACCTAAACTTGAAAACCCAAACATAAACCCGATCCCGAACCCAAACCCGATTTCCTAAACCTAAACCTTAACCTATTCTCAATTCCCTCAACCTATATCTTATAACCTAAACTTAATCAAATCCCAAAACCTAAACCTTAACTTATACCTATAACCTATAACCTAAACCAAAACCCATGACCTAAAACCTTAACTTATAACCTAAACCTCAACCTTAACTTAAACCTAAACCTTAACCTAAAACCTAAAACCTAAACCTAAACCTATAACCTAAATGTATACTCAAATCCCTAAACTTAAACCTACACCTAATTCTAATCTTAACTTCCTAGCCTAAACTTATACCTAAACTTGAAAACCCAAACATAAACCCGATCCCGAACCCAAACCCGATTTCCTAAACCTAAACCTTAACCAATTCTCAATTCCCTAAACCTATATCTTATAACCTAAACCTAAACCTAAACCTAAACCTAAACCTTAACTTATACCTATAACCTATAACCTAAATCAAAACCCATGACCTAACACCTTAACCTATAACCTAAACCTCAACCTTAACTTAAACCTATAACCTAAACCTAACCTTTCCCTAAACCTATAACCTAAACTTATACCTAATCCTAATCTTAACTCCCTAACCTAAACCTAAACCTAAACTTGAAAACCCAAACTTAAACCTAATCCCGAACCTGAACCCGATTTCCTAAACCTAATCCTATAACATATAACATAAATCAAAACCTAAACCTAAACCTAAAACCTAAACCTATAACTTATAACCTAAATCAAAACCTATTACCTTTTCCTAAAACCTTAACCTAAACCTATAACCTATAACCTAAATCAAAACCACAACCAAAACCTAAAACCTAAACCTATAACCTATAACCTAAATCAAAACATATAACCTAAACCAAAACCAAAACCTATATCCTAAACCCGAACCCATTCTCAAATCCTATAACCTAAACGTAAACCTAAACCTAAAACCTATAACCTAAACCAAACCTATAACCCAAACCAAAGCCAAAACCTATAGCCTAAATCTAAACCCATTCTCAAATCCCAAAACCCAAACCGAAACCTAAACCTAAACCTAAACCTAAACCTAAACCTATAACCTAAACTCAATTCCCTAAACCTCAACCTAGACCTAAACCTAGACCTATAGCTTAAACTCAAATCCCTAAACCTTAACCTATAACCTAACCTAAACCTATACTTATGACCTAAAATTATTCCCAAATCCCAAAACCTATTACCTAAACCTAACCTCTCCCTAAACCTATAACCTAAACTCAATTCCCTAAACCTAAACCTAAACCGTAACCTAATCCTATAACCTAAACTCAAATCCCTAAACCTTAACCTATAACCTAACCTAAACCTATACTTATAACCTAAAACTATTCCCAAATCCCAAAACCTATTACCTAAACCTAACCACACACTAAACCTATAACCTAAACCCAATTCCCTAAACCTAAACCTACACTTAATCCTAATCTCAACTCCCTAACCTAAACCTAAACATAAACTTGAAAATCTAAACCTAAACCCAATCCCGAACCTGAACCCAATTTCCTAAACCTAAACCATAACCCATTCTCAAATCCAAAAACCTATAACCTAAACCTTAACATAAACCTATAACCTATAACCAATACATATAACCTAAACCCGAACCCATTCTCAAATCCCTAAACCTATAACCTAAACCTAAACCTAATCCTAAACCTTAACCTATAAGCAAAACCTATAACCTAAACCCGAACCCATTCTCAAATACCAAAACCTATAACCTAAGCCTGAACCCATTCTCAAATCCCAAAACCTATAACCAAAACCAAAACCAAAACCTATAACCTAAGCCCGAACCCATTCTCAAATCCTAAAACCTATTACCTAAACCAAAACCAAAACTTATAACCTAAGCCCGAACCCATTCTCAAATCCCAAAACCTATAACCTAAACCTAAACATATAACCTAAACCAAAACCTATAACCTAAACCCAAACCCATTCTCAAATCCCAAAACCCAAACCTAAACTTAAACCTAAACATAAAACCTAAACCTAAAACTATTCTCAAATCCCAAAACCTATAACCTAAACCTAACCTTTCCCTAAACCTATAACCTAAACTCAATTCCCTAAACCTAAACCTAGACCTAATCCTAAACCTATAGCCTAAACTCAAATCCCTAAACCTTAACCTATAACCTAACCTAAACATATACTTATAACCTAAAACTATTCCCAAATCCCAAAACCTATTACCTAAACCTAACCTTTCCCTAAACCTATAACCTAAACTCAATTCCCTAAACCTAAACCTAGACCTAATCCTAAACCTATAGCCTAAACTCAAATCCCTAAACCTTAACCTATAACCTAACCTAAACCTATACTTATAACCTAAAACTATTCCCAAATCCCAAAACCTATTACCTAAACCTAACCTTTCCCTAAACCTATAACCTAAACTCAATTTCCTAAAGCAAAACCTACACCTTATCCTAATCTTGACTTCCTAACCTAAACCTAAACCTAAACTTGAAAATTTAAACTTAAACCCAATCCCGAACCTGAACCCGATTTCCTAAACCTAAACCATAACCCATCCTCAAATTCAAAAACATATAACCTAAACCTAAACCAAAACCAAAACTTATAACCTAAACCCGAACCCATTCACAAATCCCAAAACCTATAACCTAAACCTAAACCTTAACCTAAACCGATAACCTATAACCTAAATCAAAACCTATAACCTAAACCAAAACCGAAACCTATAACCTAAGCCCGAACCCATTCTCAAATCCCAAAACCTATAACCAAAACCAAAACCTATAACCTAAATGTGAACTCATTCTCAAATACCAAAACTTTTAACCTAAACCTAAACCTTAACATAAACCTATAACCTATAACCTAAATCAAAACCTATAACCTAAACCAAAACCATAACCTATAACCTAAACTCGAACCCATTCTCAAATTCAAAAACCTATAACCTAAATCAAAACCTATAACCTAAATCAAAACCTATAACCAAAACCAAAACCAAAACCAAAACCTATAACCTAAACCCGAACCCATTTTCAAATCCCAAAACCTATAACCTAAACCTAAACCGTAACCTAATCCTATTACCTAAACTCAAATCCCTAAACCTTAACCTATAACCTAACCTAAACCTATACTTATAACCTAAAACTATTCCCAAATCCCAAAACCTATTACCTAAACCTAACCTCTCCCTAAACCTATAACCTAAACTCAATTTTCTAAACCTAAACCTACACCTAATCCTAATCTCAACTCCCTAACCTAAACCTAAACCTAAACCTAAACCCAACCCCGAACCTGAACCCAATTTCCTAAACCTAAACAATAATCCATTCTCAAATCCAAAAACCTATAACCTAAACCTATAACCTATAACCTTAACCTTAACTTAAACCTATAACCTATAACCAAAACATATAACCTAAACCCTAACCCATTCTCAAATCCCTAAACCTATAACCTAAACCTAAACCTAAACCTAAACCGTAACCTTTAAGCACAACCTATAACCCTGTCACGCCCCAGACTCGGTAACCGGATTTACAAGGAACCAGATGGCCGGTTCTGGCCGCAACAGCCTCCGTAGTACCCCATTCTCGGCTCCTAAAGCAGGTTCCGATCCTGGGATCCTACAAGGAGGATTTCCATAACAATATAACCATTTCCAATACGAGCATACCCAAGATCACAACAAGTAAATCTGAGAATAAAAAAGGCACTTATCACAAAATTCACTAAGAATTTGAACTTTTACAAGTTTACATGAGGTCCAAAAGGACATACATAAGATAATAGAAGAAAGAAAGGAAGGATGCAATACTGGGTCCTCAAGCTCAGCTCTAATCCAAACTCTGCCACTGCGACACTACCTAGAGTCTCCTGCACGCATCAATCGTGCATAAGCTTATAGAAGCTTAGAGGGTGGTGTAAGTGTGTGATAATAGTGCACAGAAGAATAATAGGAGATACAGGAAGGAGACATGCTCAATGAGAATATCACTAGCCTTACCAAGGCTTATCATGAATATGATGCAATGAGTACTGGACGCCATACCAAGGCAATGCATG
This sequence comes from Magnolia sinica, assembly GCF_029962835.1. Lineage (NCBI taxonomy): Eukaryota > Viridiplantae > Streptophyta > Magnoliopsida > Magnoliales > Magnoliaceae > Magnolia > Magnolia sinica. The sequence continues at coordinate 53,715,500 of NC_080590.1, forward strand.
AAGGGGCTTACATAACCAATACTAATGCGATGCAAGTAATGCTAGTGCTCATAACCAAACCATATGTCAAGTATATTTCCAATCATAAGGAAATCACGGGGTCCATTACACTGTTGATGCCGCTCTGCAGATCAAACGAGCGTAAGAGACCTCACTACCCGCTGTGGACAACCAATCACCAGCAAGGCCTGACGGTAGCGGACCCATTCACGAGCTGGTCAGACTCAGCCTAGCAATGCCCTCTTACATCAGGCGAGTAAGGCCACACTCTTATCCAACCGACTACACGATAGTGAGAGTCGCGGCCTAATGGTATAAGGCCCTCGTGCGCTCATATATTCCACCCGGTCACGGCGTTGGAGCAGATCCTTGGTACCATGGAAGTTTTGGGAATTTCACCCATGGGCATCCTATGCACCCGGTATGCTCAAGTAACATTTCCAGTGTCCAAACATAGCCATCCATGATGTAGCTGTGGAGGTTACAACCCTGATGAAGCAAGGGTGATAATGCTCATATATTATGTAATGCCAGATGCATGAATCACACAATCAACTATGCATCAATTCCAAGCATTCAACATGCTCAAGAGGGAATATTACGTCCCTCGGGAAGACAGCATGCAATGCCCAATGGCACAATCATAACCACACACACAGTGTCATCCAAGCATACAATGATGCACATGGGTCATGAAGATGGGTCTAGGCGCATCATGCGGCGATATACAAAGTAAATTACATTCCTCCTATCCAAGAAGGAACCAAGACTAGGTACTTAGACAATATCCATAAGGAATCCCACCTCTAGTGGGGGCCCATTTACCTGGGGTAGCCCACAAGACTAAGCATACAACTACGGGTCTAAGTAATATAGAAATGAGCTTAGCAACTGTCTAAGATAAGTATCCAATCACTTTTAAATACAACCGGACCTAGAGGGGTCCATAATGGGGACATTTAACCATCATTCCCCAAAAAGGCATATCTACCATGAACTATATGGATAAAAGGCCCAAGGCCTACATTTAAGATAAAAAATAAAAGTAACCACATACATATATTCCTCATAAAAGGCCATAAAAAGATATAATACCACTTTTAACAACATGGGCTCTAAGAGGAGAATTAAGGCCCAAGGCCCAATTCCCAATGGCCATAGAATCCATGCATTAAGTTGGACTTGGTGGGCAGCCCGCGTACACAATATACGGCCCAAAAATAGGTTTAAGTTTGGATGAAATGGGCCCCAGTACATCAGCCCAATAATTAGTAATTTAAGTAGGCAACCGAGGGCCCAATACTATCCTTACCTCAGCCCACAAGTCCATCAAAATGGTGGAAGTCGGCCCAATGTATGGTTGGGCCAAGCTGGGATGTCCCTGCCCAATCTGGGCTCACTAGATGTCCCAAAATTCTGATCTTAAGATGGGGTCTTCATAAGATCACTAAAAGTGACCTAAAAGAATGCACTGATTAAGCCCAAGGATTATAAGAAAGCATAAGCATGTAACACGTACACAAGTTCTCAATATGGTGAGCCCCACAGTTAAATAAAGTTGTAACCATAAAATTGTACATTGAAGGCCCTTTGATAAACTTTTGGCCCGTTTGACTTCCTGGGCCTGCAAGGTCCATAAATTAGTTGAGTATGTGGAAATAATCTCATGAAGGCCAACTATACTCACCGGGAAACCCCACCAGATGGAGAGTGTGTATATAACATGAAAAGATCAAGTGGGCCTGCTACTGGATTGTGCCAGCAACAACCCAAGGCAGAGAGTGCTTCCACAATCGGGCGATCCAAGGCTTGGACGGCCTGGACCAAACATGCATTAAGGTAGGTTCTACATACATGCATATTGAGCCTTAAATAAATAGCCTAAGGTCTATGGTGGGCCTTTAACCACCCATAGAGAAACCTATGAGCTTACCTTAGGATCACCAAGGAGGACATCCAACCTCAACTGGTTTCCAAGAGGTAGCTCACCACTACCCATATAATGAAAGATCTAAGGCCTAAGCAATGCGTGGACTAGTAGGCCATACACCAAGCCCAACTCATAAGCCATATAGTGGGCCCTCAAGTAATGTTTGGGCCCAACCACAAAGGTCATAATTCCACATATTGTGGTGGGCTTCATGGGCAGCCCAGTAATTCATTTACATGGGCAAGTTTCACATTTAACACAAGTGAGTTGGGCCTCACTTTTGGCCTAAGTACAGGGTCAGTTTAATGGGCAGCCAAGGGCCCGACTTCTTGTGTATCATTGCCCCTAAGCCCATCACAATAGATAGGAGAGTATAGGCTCAAGATCAGTGGGCCTATCCAAAAGAACTGAGTCCACAAGGCCTACTTGCTAACACAAACATGCATATACTATATCACATAATGGGCCCTAAAGAAATAGCCCAAAACAAAAGTCATCCAATTCATACATTATGGTGGGCTTGAGGGCAGCCCATAAACCCAATAATACACATAGGCAAGGCCTATACTGACAGTGTGGGCCTTGCCACATCAGCCCAAAGACTTAGCAAGGCCCTCCACACTATACATTTATGTGGGCCCCGCAAGTCAGCCCATAATTAAGCATTTCATGAGGGCATCACGGCTAATAAATACACACGGTCAGCCTGTAGACGGCTCGTTGGGCCCGTGAAACAATAAGGTCAGGCCCTACACGATCTTGGGCTCAAGAAATAGGTTTCCAGCCCATTGGGTCTATAAACTTTCAAAAATCTGGTTAAGGCTAACCCCCAACATCACCACAAAGGTGAGCCTTAAGAGCCACTAATTACGGCCAAAAATGTCTAAGGAAATAAGGCAAGGAGTGTGTGCAATACTCCCTTAAATCTGGTGGGCCACAACAACTCCAAAACAATCCACTATGGAGCAAATTTGGGCCCCTTACTGGAATTTCAGCCCACCCACTTCCTGGGCCTGCTGGAATCCAGAAATTTATGTAATTCAAATGGGTTACCAGCCCATGGTGACCCACACATATCATAGTGGGTCCCACCGGATGAGAGGGGAATGCACAACACATATTAGAAGTGGGCCATGCCGCTGGAATACAGGCCCAGCAACAGCCCAAGGTAGGGGCATCCCGTGATGGGTAGTCCTACGGGCCTGAGTATCTGGCCCAAAACTGACCCAAGTTTGCAAGCCACACCACGATCAGTACAGGGGCCCGATGGACATGAAAATTTACAAGATGGTCCTCCCATAGGTGGACCACGAATCCTCAAAATTTTGTGATTTTTGGACGATCAGAAGTATTTTAATTAATTTAAATAAATCAGACCATCAAGAAAATCTGGTGAATCAGGACACCTGGACGTGGTGAGCCATTCCAGCACTTGTCACGGTGTACACAGGGCTCCATTGGCCCCAAAAATTTGTAGGTGAGTCCCACCATGGGTGGACCACCTCTATATAAATTTTCATGATTTTAGGATACTCAGAAGTATTTAAATTAATTTAAAGAATGCAATCTATCCAGGGTGAAATATTGCTGGAATATAACTGTCCTGAATTTGAGCCATCCAATGGGTGGGTTCTGGGCCTCCAAAATTCCTGAAATTTGGACCCAAGGTCCCTCATCAAGCCTAAAACAAGTTGACATCCAGAAATATGGCCCACCTTCTTAGAAATTATTTTTTTAATATTATTTTTATGGGACTATGCTGCTGGACTGCACAGCAGAAATTTCTGGCAGTCCAGTATGTTGGCCCACCCTTTTGGATGCCCAAATAGGATTCCTTGGCCCTGAAATTTTGTGGATAGGTCCTAATATGGGTGGGACACCTCCCTACAAAAATTTAGGATTTTTGGGATAGTAAAAATATTTTATTTAACTCATGCAATTTATGGACAGCAAGGTCCAGATTTTTATTTTCCTGGTGCAGCAATGCTGCTGTCCCTGACTTTAGCACCCCATTTGAGTGGGCCCAGGTCTATGTAAATTTGGAAAAATACAAGGACAACCTTCCTATACAAGTATATAGTAAGGTGGGGTCCACAAAGGTGGCCCAGCATTTCAAAATCAGGCTGATATTTATGAGTTTCCAGCAAACAGTGTAGCTGGACAGTCCAGAAAAATCTGGACCATCCACCCTCCTTGGCCCACCCTTTTGGGTGATCAAATAGGGACATTTGAAGCTGAGGTTTAGCATACTTTTAGGTGGGGTCCATACCTCAAAGAGAAGTCTAAGAAATCAGGAAAAATGAGACCACAAACAAGGCCTACAACACATACATTACAGCATAAAAAAAATTCCAGCAATCTGGACAGCAACATGTTGCTGTCTAGATCAGCCCAAAAATTTAATAAATGGGAAATAAATCATAGATTCCATAAGGTGGGGTCCACCCTGATGTGTCACACAACTCCCAAGCCCAGAACCTCCCCAAGAAAATCCATAAAATCAGGCCCAAAGGCTTTCCAAATCAAGCAACAAAACTAGGCAGCACAGTTGGGCCTGGGTGTCTAACAACTTGGGCCTGGATGTCCCAAAATTTAAAAATTCTAGTTGCATGGCACATCAGGTGGGCCACATAATCATTACATCCAAACCATAGAAAGTGGAGAAGAGAGGAATAAAGGAAATCTCATCAAGATGGGGTCCATGGAGAATGGCCCCATCAAGATCACATGCATGCAAGAGATGGCTAAAAAGACCTTATCCAAGGAGTGGTGGACCTTCACCATTGATGTGGTGAGTCCTACACTCTCCATATGAAGCAACAAAAGATCTATGACAATAAGAATCATGCAATCTATCTTACATGCTCACCCACTTGTTGGATCTTCAAGATTCTTCAACTACCATGCTCCTTAAGCTTCAAGGAAAGAGGTTCAATGGTGATGATGGATCTTTGATGGTTAGATCTAGGGGAGAAGAAGAGGATAGAGGGCTGAAAAATTTCAGCAATGGAGGACATTTGCAAAGAGGAGAAGAGAGAAATGAAGAAAGAGAGAGGGAGATGAGAGAGTTTCTCAAGTTGAAATGATTGCTTTCTTAGAAAAAGATGAATTTTTGAAAAGAGAAATAATCATTGCTCATGGGATAAGGTGGCTCATCATTGCCTAGAGAAGCCAATCTCATCATGGTTTTCTTGAGAAAAGAAGCCATTATTGCTAGCCTAAAGGTGGCTTACATTGGGAATAGTGCACATGGGGAAATGTGCAATCAGGTGGGTCCCACCAAAAATGCAATCAACGGTCCAAATAATGCGCGGCCCATAACTTTTGATGGACATGCCGGATTTACGCATGAGACGCGGCACTGGAATCGCGGCGACGATGCGGTCACAATGGCATAGGTCTTGGGTTAATCCGAGTCGGGTCTACGTGATTAAACTTAAGGATGACCGCAATCACTATCCGAAGGTCGCGGGTCGCCGAAATTTAACCGGTAGGACCGCGGGACCAAAATACACGAGATGCATACTCACACACACACATGCAAACATGTGAACTCGGGTCAGGTCTCACAAACCTAAACCCGAACCCATTCTCAAATCCCAAAACCTATTACCTAAACCAAAACCAAAACCTATAACCTAAGCCCGAACCCATTCTCAAATCCCAAAACCTATAACCTAAACCTAAACATATAACCTAAACCAAAACCTATAACCTAAACCTGAACCCATTCTCAAATCTCAAAACCCAAACCTAAACCTAAACCTAAACATAAAACCCAAACCTAAAACTATTCTCAAATCCCAAAACCTATAACCTAAACCTAACCTTTCCCTAAACCTATAACCTAAACTCAATTCCCTAAACCTAAACCTAGACCTAATCCTAAACCTATAGCCTAAACTCAAATCCTTAAACCTTAACCTATAACCTAACCTAAACCTATACTTATAACCTAAAACTATTCCCAAATCCCAAAACCTATTACCTAAACCTAACCTTTCCCTAAACCTATAACCTAAACTCAATTCCCTAAAGCAAAACCTACACATAATCCTAATCTCAACTCCCTAACCTAAACCTAAACCTAAACTTGAAAACCCAAACTTAAACCCAATCCCGAACCTGAACCCGATTTCCTAAACCTAAACCATAACCCATCCTCAAATCCAAAAACATATAACGTAAACCTAAACCAAAATCAAAACTTATAACCTAAACCCGAGCCCATTCTCAAATCCCAAAACCTATAACCTTAGCTCGAACCCAATCTCAAATTCCAAAACTTATAACCTAAACCTAAACCTATAACCTATAACATAAATCAAAACCTAAACCTAAACTTAAAACCTAAACCTATAACCTATAATCTAAATCAAAACCTATTACCTTTCCCTAAAACCTTAACCTAAACCTATAACCTATAACCTAAATCAAAACCACAACCAAAACCTAAAACCTAAACCTATAACCTATAACCTAAATCAAAACATATAACCTATAACCTAAACCAAAACCTATAACCTAAACCTAAACCAAAACGAAAACCTATAGCCTAAACCTAAACATATAACCTAAACCAAAACCTATAACCTAAACCTAAACCTATAAGCCCGAACCCATTCTCAAATCCCAAAACCTATAACCTAAACCAAAACTAAAACCTATAACCTAAACGTGAACTCATTCTCAAATCCCAAAACCTTTAACCTAAACCTAAACCTTAACATAAACCTATAATCTATAACCTAAATCAAAACCTATAACTTAAACCAAAACCATAACCTATAACCTAAACTCGAACCCATTCTCAAATTCAAAAACCTATAACCTAAACTCAAACCCATTCTCAAATTCAAAAACCTATAACCTAAACCAAAACCTATAACCAAAACCAAAACCAAAACCAAAACCTATAACCTAAACCCGAACCCATTCTCAAATTCCAAAACCTATAACCTAAACCTAAACCGTAACCTAATCCTATAACCTAAACTCAAATCCCTAAACCTTAACCTATAACCTAACCTAAACCTATACTTATAACCTAAAACTATTCCCAAATCCCAAAACCTATTACCTAAACCTAACCTCTCCCTAAACCTATAACCTAAACTCAATTCCCTAAACCTAAACCTACACCTAATCCTAATCTCAACTCCCTAACCTAAACCTAAACCTAAACTTGAAAACCCAAACTTAAACCCAATCCCGAACCTGAACCCGATTTCCTAAACCTAAACCATAACCCATTCTCAAATCCAAAAACCTATAACCTAAACCTAAACCAAAACCAAAACTTATAACCTAAACCCGAACTCATTTTCAAATCCCAAAACCTATAACCTAAACCGAAACCAAAACCTATAACCTAAACCCAAACCCATTCTCAAATCTCAAAACCCAAACATAAACCTAAACCTAAACATAAAACCTAAACCTAAACCTATAACCTAAACTCAAATCCCTAAACCTAAACCTAAACCTAATCCTATAACCTAAACTCAAATTCCTAAACCTTAACCTATAACCCAACCTAAACCTATACTTATAACCTAGAACTATTCCCAAATCCCAAAACCTATTACCTAAACCTAATCTTTCCCTAAACCTATAACCTAAACTCAAATTTCTAAACCTAAACCTAAACCTATAGCCTAAACTCAAATCCCTAAACCTTAACCTATAACCTAACCTAAACCTATACTTATAACCTAAAACTATTCCCAAATCCCAAAACCTATTACCTAAACCTAACATTTCCCTAAACCATAACCCATTCTCAATTCCCTAAAGCTATAACCTATAACCCAAACCCAAACCTAAACCTAAACATAAACCTAACCTAAACTTATAACCTTTCCTAAAACCTTTAACTTAAACCTAAACTTCAAACTTAAATGTATTCTCAAATCCTTAAACCCAAACTTACACCTAATCCTAATCTCAACTCCCTAACCTAAACCTAAACTTGAAAACCCAAACCTAAACCCGATCCCGAACCCGAACCCGATTTCCTAAACCTAAACCATAACCTGTAATCAAGTTCTCAAAAGCTATAACCTATAACCTAAACCTTAACCTAAACCTAAACTAAAACCTATAACCTAAACCTTAACCTATAACCTAAACTTAATTATAACCTATAGCCTAACCAAAACCTAAACCTATAATCATATGGTGAGACCATTTCTTTTGTGTCAATTTCATTTCTCTTTGAGTTTTTTTTTTAATTCATTAAGAAAAAAAAAGTGGTTATACGTGATGCACTTCTTTCACTGTCTTTCTTTTCTCCAATGGGCATTCTAATTTATGAATGACATGACTGTTTGTAGGATGATGGAATATACGAAGCTGTTGAAATTTCAGGGTGAAGTCGAGCACATTTCTCTAATGAAGACAAAGATTTGTATTTTCAGCATTATTATAATTGTAACTGTAATTGATTGTAATTGTAATTAATTGAATGAAAGATTGTAATTGTAATTGAATGAATGGAGGATTGTAATTGTAATTGAATGAATGAATGATTGTAATTGAATGAATGAATGATTGTATTGGTGGTAATTGAATGAACAGGTGGTAATTGAATGAACAAATGATTTAATTTTTCAATGTACAAAATAGCTACGGATATTGACCGTAGCCACTGGTCAGACAGGTGTAGCCTTTTTAATTTTGGCATATTGCTACGGACTTTCAGCTATAAATAATATCCGTAGCTGTTTGAAGTTTTTGCTACAGATATAATTGCTATGGATTATATCTGTAGCTATTTAACATATAGCTACGAATTAAATCCGTAGCCAATAATCAGACAGGTGTAGCCTTTTAAATTTTGGCCTATTGCTACGGACTTTCAGCTACAAATAATATTCGTAGCTGTTTAAGTTTTTTGCTATAGATATAATTGCTACGGATTTAATCCGTAGCCATTGACTTATAGCTACGGATTTAATCCGTAGCTATAGGTTCCAGACCTATCGTTATGGCACTTACGACGACGGTCGTGTTACGGACTAGCTACGGACTGAATCCGTAGCCATAGGTCTATGGCTACGAATTTAATCCGTAGCCTTTGCCCCTTTTTTTGGTAGTGAGTTGACTTAGCGACGAACTCAATAATCAAAATTCTTAAAATAGAATATCAGAGAGTGTTTTATAAGAGAGAAGGATTTTCGTATGTTTGAAATGTGAATCAGAAGTCTTTATATAGACTCCGAAGTGGTGCATAAGCACCCTTTACAAAGGGTTAGGTCCATTGGGGTTTAAACCCAACAGATGCAACCAACTGGAACGGACATACACCACGAGTACCCATACACACACCCACGTGAGTACACTCGCACTGTACCCGCACTTGCACCCATGCTGTTGAGGGTCAAATATTCCATATTATCCCCCATTAATTTCTTGGTTTTACAAACAAAATATGGCTTAATGGTATATTTTACATGTATTTGTGTTGCAAGGTGAATTTAAGAGCTTGGATTGAAAAGAATGCTAAAAGCATAGATTTAATGCTCAAGAATCATCAAGCAAAGAATGGATCTTTGGAGACCAAGATGGAGATTTCAAGACCCTAAGATTCAAGAAAATCAAGTGAAAAAGGAAAGAAGTACAAAAATTAGTGCAGAAACCGATGCATAAATTTGCAGGATTTGAGCTTAGATGTCATCAAGGGAAGGCTGGTCGATGACATTAAAGAATTACAAAAAAAATTGAGTTGTTTGCTTGACATATTGGGTGCTCTTTTCAATTCATCAAAGATATGTTCGATGACATCGAAGGAAGGGGTTCGATGACATTGAGGGCTGCTCAATGGCATCGAATTTATTGAAGAATTTGGGGCAACTTGCTGGACTATTTTGGGTATATTTTCAATGACATCGAAGGCTGTTTGATGACATCGAAGCCAGTCCTCATGCCATCGAACCGGTTACGTAGAGTGCATAAATTTGACATGGTTTTGCAAATTTGCGGAACTTTGCCTATAAATAAGGGTTCCTAGGCACTTTTTGGGATATCGAGGGTTTGGAGGAGCAGAGCAAAAGGGTGAAGATGCTTCCCAAGAGTTTTTCTTCTCTTCTCTTTAGTTTTTAATGCCTTCTTCTAGGGTTTTTAATTCAAACATGTCTATGGTTGGCTAGATCCCTTAGCTAGGGCTAAGGGGTGAAGCTTGTAGCATGGTTGGGTTGTTTTCTTATTTGATTCTTGTTATTATTGAACTCCTTTGATTGTAGTTTGATATTTAAGGAATACTTTTAGTGTTTAATGGTTTGTTGTGACTGAAATTACAATCGATCTGCAATAGCTTGAAGTATCTTCTTTTCCTATTTGGAGTTTGTGAAAATAGGAAATCATGTTGTTCTCCATCGTCCCTTAGGCATGAATGAGTGGTGGAATCTCTTTTATTCTTCACAAATCTCCCATGATAGATGTTGGATCGGTATATCCTATTGTCTACCATTGTCTCCTGGGCATGGTCAGGTGATTGAATCACTTCCAATATTCACAACGTTTATCCGTTGAGAATTAGGTCAATGGAGATTCATACCTGATCTTATTGAATATCTTCCAATTGGATAGGATAGGACTCTGATTCCAATTGAGTGCCTTGAATTGAATAAGGAAGCATCCTAATAGCTGCAAGTGGATCCCTGTAATCCCTAGTTTCCCACCTTTAAATTCTCAAGTTTCTAAATTCATCATCTCACAATTACTCTCTACTTTCCTGATTTAAGTTAGATCTTTTCATGGTTTTGATTCTAACTCTCAGAATAAATACACAAGATTAGTCCCTGTGGATTCGACCTCGGTCTCACTGAAATTATTACTACATCGCGACCCTACACTTGGGGTTGTGAACAAGTTTTTGGCGCCTTTGCCGGGGATTAACGGTTGCATTTTTCTGAGATTAGCTAGTTTTGGAATTAGTTTAAGATTATGGTTTTTCTATTTTCTATTTTTAGGATTAGGGTTTTTTCTGAATTATTTTAGAAACTAACTTAGCTTTCTATTTCTAGGTTTAGGAACTTTCCTTTTCTCTTTTAAAAAACTTTCCTTTTTCATTTTTAGAAATTAGGTTGCTTTTTTAAAAACTTTCCTTATTTATTTTTAGAAACTTTTTATTTTCTATTTTTAGAAACTTTCCTTTATTTATTTATTTATTAAGAAACTAACTTAACTTTCCTTTTTTGTAGGATCCTAATATAGAAACTTCTACTTTGGTAATCTCTTTCTAATTTTTCTTTCTTTCTTCTTCTAGATTAGGATTTAGTTGCTGTATTTAGAAAATTTCTAATTTTAAGATTTTTTTTTTCTGTTTTTAGAAACTTACTAATTTTAGAATTTCTATTTTTAGAAACTGATTTCTTTTGTTTTGTTTTGTAGGATCTTAAGTCAGAAACTTCCAATTTGGTAACTTGTTTCTAATTCTCTTCCTTTCTTTTTCCAGAATTCTTATTTCGTTCTTTCCCTTTTAAGTTTAGGTGAGAATCTGAAATTGAGGGCTAAGAGTGTTTCATGCCCAAGTGGGTTTGTGACAACACTTGACGTCTTTTGATTGAAGGAGGATTAGTTGTAGGGTTATCTATCCATCATAGGATTAGACACCACTTAAGATCCTCAGAGTTAATTGAAGTAATGGTTGCCAATCAACCGGTTAATCAACCGAGAAGATGACCTCAACCTCAGGTTGAGGAAGTCCCGGATGAGAATGAGGTGCATCAAGCACCCCTGCTTGTACTTTACGAGACTATTTACAACCGGTGGGGGTGAGTACACCTTCATGCATGGTTTTTTCAGAAAATATGGGACACATGGATATCAAGCCAGGGGTGATCCAACTCCTTCTAAAATTTCATGGGCTTGAATCTGAAAATCCGTATCTACACTTAAAAGAGTTTGATGAAATCATATCCACTCTATATTTTCCTAACGTGTCAGACGACACGGTCAGGTTGAAACACTTTCATTTTTCTTTGAAAGAGAAAGCTAAGACATGGTTGCATTCATTACGTCCTCGATCTATTGGTAGATGGAATGACATGACAAGGGAGTTCATAAAGAAAATTTTCCTATGCCATAAGACGAACACCCTTAGAAAGTCGGTCATGAACTTCGCCCAAAAGGAAGATGAAACATTCTTTCAATGTTGGGAACGGTTTAAGGATCTTGTCAGTTCATGCTCACAACACGGTTTTGAAATGTGGCGCATCACAAATTTCTTCTTTGATGGACTGACGTCTTTCATGCGCCAATTGGTCGAGACAATGTGTAATGGGGAATTCATGAATAAAATTTCGTTGATGTGTGGGATTATTTTGACAAGCTTGCTGAAAATAAACAATCATGAGACATCTCCCCAAAATCAAGCACAACGTCTAGGCCGACTCAATCAAAGGAGAGGGGCGAAATGTATCTCTTAAAAGAGGGCGATGATATCAATGCTAAAGTGGCTAATCTCACTAGAAAAATCGAGACAAATTGTTTGCGGTATTTGTGCTTACAACATTCACACAACTGAAAATTGCCCAACAATATCTACTTTTCAAGAAGTACTGATAAGATAAAAGAAAATTCTTCACCGAGGTATGTAAATTCTTTTGCGATGATACATATTTGTTTAAATACTGCCCAGACTAAATTCTAAGGAGATGTGTGCTAGATAATGAACATCAAAGTGTAACGCCCTGAAATTCGGGGGTCAAGCATAACTCAGCTCCCGAGTTCTAAAACATCACTTATGCAACATATTTAATGATGGATGTATGTTGTCTATATTAGTGCATAAAACATGGAATAAATTAAGCCAAAGTGCAGATATAATTCAGGGATAAGTGAAGAAAGCAAGCGGAAGACTTAAAGAGATATATGTGTACATGTGTGAATCCCTGAAATACATACACATAGCAGGTCGTAATACAAGTGTTGCTATCAAAATTATAAGTATCAAATTACATCATTTAATTCCCAAAAGAAATCCCAGCATCCCTTGCATTAGAACAAGGCTCACTAGAACCCGTCTGAAAACTGCATAAAAGAGAAAGCAGCCTCATCATCCTCAATCTCCGGCTCTACCTCAAAGGTTGCATTAACATCTGCAACATCAAAAACTAAGACAGAGTCTGGTGGGTGTTTAACACCGCCTCAGAACGTAGGAGTGAGTGATCAACTCAGTGGAACAATAAAGTAAAGGTTAACATGTTATCAGTTCAATCAAGCAGTAATGATAAAGCAGAACAATTAAACATATCCTAAGTACTCTTATTAATGCAAGGATATATGCAGAATGATGCGTGCCCTCGTGCGTACACCCTCAGCGTCTTCATCTTACGTTACGCATGACATCGCCTCAAAGTGCGCCACGTCTACAAAGCACATGCAAATGCGGTGCATGAACATGATTGCCAAGTTGTTATTAGTCCTTTTCATACAGCAGGATTGGGAAGCTAAGGTACCTTCCTCATATCACTATCCAAACAGTGATCCATTCTAGGATCGTCAGTCCTAGACATCTCATACGATTATATGGTTTGAGGTCGTTGCAAAGGGCTTGTCACCAATCAATGCACGCCTATCATACCTTCGTTACTACACCAAGGCTCGTCACCTCAATGCGGTATCCATGCATGCTCGAGGTCACTACAAAGGGCTCGTCACCAATCAATGTAGGCCTACAGCGCGAATATAGTGTCCCATACCACCATAATCGGCTCATGAGTTTGGTTACTCACTGGTCACTACGGGGAGGCTCGTCACCCCAGCGTAGGCCGACAGCTTGACCACGATGTCCCATATCATCATGTCCGGCTCATGAGTCTTAGCGGATCAAGGTACCATGGTTAACAGGATTTCATCGGTAAGTTCAGTACCCTAGATTCAAACAATAGCGTCCATACATGGTGAACATACATCGGACAATCGGGTTACTTGACGAACTCGATTAGCACGAGCGCACGTTGAGTTGAACGACATAGAGTGCGCAAACACTCTGCGTGGCCAAACCACTGCCGACAACTCTAATACGACTCGGGTTCGTCTAATCACGTCCTTCGTGGCGAAAGCAATCTCAGCCACTAACTTAAGGCCGATTACCGATTTCCTGGACTATTCAGAGTCCCATACACATTACACTACAACAGATATTTGTATTGAATGTAGAACAGTAATGGAACAACAACTTCAACCATGTAGCATATGAGTACTTGAAGAATATCAACTTAACATGAATGTAAGCATAAGTAATGCTTGAACTTAAACAACAAGGAATGTAACTTGCATGAAGGAAATCATACACACTAGTGGGAGAGTTGAGAATCGCTTCTCAATGCCCATACTAGGTTGATATATCACACTTTAGATCATTCAGACATTTCTACAAACACTTAGAATACATAATACAACATACATGACGTATGTTGGAATACACACATTTGGACAATTCCTTTTGTCAAGGAGTTGTCGCACATAAAATTAGCATAAGTACACGACAAATAATCATGGCAAACACAGGTTCATATTTTATACGCATACGGTACTTTATACATACACATAGAATACACAAATCTCAGTATAACACATGCATATCAGGAACGCAAAATAAACATAACATTTGGCATGTGAAATCTCATCCATAACAAGAATAAACCATTCACTAGCATTGAAAGCCTTGAAAACCATAACCTATACGATTAAAGTCCGCACCTTAATCCAGGAAAGAACACCGAACTGATTTCAGACGATTTGTCTTTGTCAACGGGGACAAGATAACCTAAAGCAAGAATAGAAATGAGCTACAACAACACAATGACTATTCCAAGCTCTAACACTGATTAAGGTTAGGTTAACTTACCCAAAGATGAACTCAGAATCGCCGGAATAACGATTCAAAGTGAAGGTTCAAGGATGAAGAAGAACAGGAAAGAATCTAAGATGATTCACCAACTTCTCTCTCACTTTCTCTCTCTTTTCCACTCTCTTTCTTAGCTAGGGTTAGGAAATTCGTATGGAAAAGAGAGCTAGGGTTTTAAGGTCTATAAATAGGCTTAACATTGATGAAAATAACCCCAGGGCCAAGGTATACTTAAGGTATAACCAAAACAAGCCCCTCTCGATCCAAGGAAGCACTTTTGGTGGGCTTATAACCACGAAAGGTCGGACTTAAGCTCACTGACCATGGATCTAGGTCAAGCTGAGTTTTCGTACCGACCGGATCTTCAGATCAGCTGTGGCGGACCACACTCAAATCAATGATCACCGAAACTCGATCAGGTCCACAAGCACAAGAACATGCCTGGGCCACCTTCCCTGATCAGAGGGTGAAATTAGGTCAGAATCTAACGATCAGATTGCTTAAAATCGTCGCGCAAGCGACACGACTTAGATTTCATAAAATCTTATTAAATTTCCAACCGTTCTCACACTCTTCACTCCAGACTCAATCAAATCGACCTAGAACATCACATGGACTTGATTTTTGAGGTGATGACCAAGTCCAACATGGTGACCACGACTGCCTAAGATCATCGCTATGGGATTTACGACGCACGGTCCAGGTCCGATCCAGAACTTCCAAAAATTTCCAAGAACAACTGGATTTAGCGATGGATCCCAGATTTTAGAGTAACATAGCGCTAACTATTCTACAGATTTTGAGTCATGCAGATCAAATTTAAAGTGATTAATGTAAATTTCACAAGCAATCGAGTATAGCGCTAATTACCCCAAAAACAACTACTAAGGAAAAAATAGAGGTAGTACTCGGGTCTTGGCACAAAATTTCTCGGGTCATTACACAAAGTGTCATCTCCTTCTGTCAATCGCACGCTTGTGGCAGTCACTTTTCTGCTAAAAAGATTATGGCCAAAATTCTGCAGTGCGGCTTTTATTGGCCTACTATGTGTAAGGACACTCATGAGTTTTGCAAAGCTTATAAGCGTTGTCAGAAATTAGGTGAATTTTCCATCGAAATATGATGCCTTTGAATCCTATTCTCATCATTGAAGCATTTGATTGCTGGAGCATCGATTTCATGGGGCCATTCCCTTAATCCTTTAGGAATTTGTACATTTTGCTAGTAGTAAACTATGTCACTAAGTAGGTAGAAGCGATCTCGTGTCAGAACAATGACCGCCGTACAGTCATTCGATTTTTAAAAGAAAATATCATTTCCCAGTTCAGAACGCCTTAAGCCATTATTAGTGATGAAGGTTCACACTTCTGTAATAGGCCATTTGCGAACTTAATGAAGAAATATGACACTTTCATAAGGTGAGCACTCCATACCACTCGCAGACAAGTGGGCAAGTTGAATTTTTAATAGAAAAATTAAACACATTTTGGATAAAACGGTTAACTTTGATCGTAAGGATTGGTCAATTTGCTTGACCGATGCTTTATGGGCTTATCATACAACTTTTAAGAACCCCATTAGAATGTCTCCCTTTAGAATTATTTATGAGAATGCCTGCCACTTACCTGTGGAGTTGGAACATAAAGCCTACTAGGCCATCAAAAATTTAAATTTTAACCTGGACAACGCTGGCTCGCTGCGTAAACTTCAATTAAACCAACTGGAGGAAATCTGGAATGATGCATATGAGAACTCGAGAATTTACAAGGACAAAATAAAGGTGTTCCATGATAGGAGCATCCTTCGAAAATCATTCTTAACCGGTCAAAAAGTCCTCCTATACAATTCTCAGTTACATCTTTTTCTGGGTAAACTTCGATCTCGTTGGACCAGCCCTTTTATTGTTACTAATGTTTATCCTCATGGGGCCGTCGAGATAAAGAATCCAACAAATGACATTGTTTTCAAAGTGAATGAACATCGTTTAAAGCCATTTGTTGAGAAATTTTATTCAGAGGATATGTCCATACCTCTGCTTAATCTTGTATATTAGGATTGACCTCCTAGTCTGATAGAGGTGTAGTTGGATTTATTGCTTTCGTAGGATTTAAGATTAGGATAGTTTGCTTTCAGTTTATCTAGATTTTTTTTGTTGGCCCATCTTCATGTTGAGATCCTTAGCAAAGCCTCAAATTTTCTTCTCCAGGTACTAACTTTCCATCACTACTCCATTTCTTTTCATTACCTCATATGCATTGCATACTTATTTCTTTTACATTAAGGACAATGTAGATTTTAGGTGGGGGGTGTGGATTAGGTAAACTAATCAGTGTTTTCTTAGTCGTTGAACAAAAAGTCTGAAACTTTTCAATTTCTCAAAGTAAAAACCTATTTGAAGATTGATAGTTTGTGCTCTTAAGAATGTTTTGAGTATAATAATAAGATAGAGATTGAATTTTGAATTGTTGGAGTTTAATTAACTAAGTAGTTTATCACTTACAGTTCTTGCACTCAATTGATTAAGAGGAAGTTTGAATATCATGTTAATCTAATTTACAAGACACGTTCAAGCTACTTTTTGTGAGTTGTGCTAGAATTTCTAATTGTTAGCATGAGAATCATTAATAGATGTTGAAAATTAAGTTTGGAGAATTTTATCCACCTTAAAAAGATGAAAAGAACTAGTTAAAAAATGAAAGATCGATAAAAAGGTCATGAATAATGAAAAGACTAGACTAAAAAAGAATAAAAGTGAAAAAACGTATAGTTTGAAAAAGAATGAAAGAGACCATCGATATAAAATCAAAAATTAGAAAAAGAAGGAAAATGAGATAAGTTCAAAATCAGTACTTGAGTTTTCAACTAATCTTGATATGGTGAGCATGGCTAACATTGTGAAATGATAGTATTCTAATGAGAAGTAAATTAATTTTCACTGAGCATATTGAAAAAATTGATATATAAACTTATGCTCTGATTTAATTGATAAAGAACCTATTTAATGGATTTCTTATATGATTCGGCTCTAGGTTTTCAAAATCCCACTTTCTTGTCTTAATTTTACTCATCCGTACTTGACTGCACAAAGGATTGATTTTTGAAAAAGGGTTTGAACATTGAGAATTAAGAATTAGTTCACGTATGTTTTACTCGGGACTAGCAAAATGCTGGTTGGGAGTGTGTTCAGTGCCAAATATTGCACATTCTTCTCTATTTATATCTCGGTTTTATGAACATGATAATGCTTAATGCTATATTTTATACATATTTGTGTTGTAAGGTGAATCTGAGAGCTTGGATTGAAAAGAATTTTAAAAGCATGGATTTGATGCTCAAGAATCACCAAGGCAAAGGATACCAAAGATTCAAGGAAACCAAGTGAGGAATGAAAAGAATCGAAGATTTGAAGTGAAGAAAAGGAATTCGGGTGAAATTCGAGTAGCCTGAGTTCTAGTTTGAGTAGCCCGAGTTCTGGTTCGATTAGCTCGAGTTTTGGTTCGACTAGCCTGAGAAACTTCGGCTCGAACTCCAGCAACATTAAAATTTGAGTGAAATTCAACTAGTCGAAGATTGCTCTCAACTAGTTGAAGGTTACACATATTTTGTGCAGACTATATAAATTTGAGGCGATTTTCAGACTTTTCCAACTCGGTGAGAAAGTTGGAGTTCCCCAACTAGAAATAGGAGTTCCTAGGATGCTCCAAAGCATCTTCTAGGGTTTAAGGAGTGGGGAAAAAGGGTGGAGAGCTACCGCCAATAGTTTTTTTTTCTTCTTTCTTAGTTTGTTTTTATGCTTTCCTTAAGAGATTTTTGTTTAATCATGTTTATGGTTAACTAAACCTCTTAGCTAGGGCTAAGAGGTGAAGCTTGTAGCTTGATTGAGATGTGTACTTTGCTTTTTCATGTTTATATTGAATTTCATTGATTTCAAGTTGACTTTAAGGAATATTTTTAGTTTTCTATGGTTTGTTGTGACTCAAATTACAATAGACGCTGCGATAGCTTTGAATATCTTCTTTTCTTATTTAAGATTGTGGGATTGGTAAATTGTAACACCCCGGTTTCCAGAACCCGAGTATAAGACTCTTTCCCAAAAACTTGAGTGTTAATAAATTAGGTAACTGGCAAAATACCAAAATCAGAGTGCGATAGCATAACAAGCGAGGATAATATCATATAATCTAAATATCTGACCGACCTAGTACGAGGCCTTAAGTACAAAATTCATAAGTTTCAATTGTGCGAAAACAAACTAGAGAAAAGAAATGCTGTAATGTGGAGGGTCAAATATTGCATATTATTCCCCATTTATTTCTTGGTTTTTCAAACATAATATGGCTTAAAGGTATATTTTACATGTGTTTGTGTTGCAAGGTGAATTCAAGAGCTTGGATTGAAAAGAATGTAAAAAGCATGGATTTAATGCTCAAGAATCATCAAGCAAAGAATGAATCTTTGGAGACCAAGTTGGAAGATTTTAAGACCCCAACATTCAAGAAAATCAAGTGGAAAAAGGAGGAAGTGCAGAAATTGAAATTGCGGTAATGACCGCTTTAGCAGAAGTAGGAATAGGTCAAAGTGTCCTAGAGGGGGGTGAATAGGACTTTATAAAATTTTATACCGATTTAAAATCCTATTAACCTAATCTTGATATAATATGGAACTTATCAAGATATCTTCAACTTAACTCTAATGGCTTCCAAGCCAAATTGAGGATCCAATCATAAGATTATTTAATACTTAATCAATATCTATACTTAGTCTATGATGGATGCACTAAGTGACTGTGTGTGAGATGTAATATTTATCAGTTCTAAATAATCATGCATCATGTGATCATTCAAAGTAAACACAATAAGAGAATATGCAAATAAAAATCTTAAACACAATCATTTTATAGTGGTTCGGCTATATGCCTGCTCCACTCCTGGTGGACGCACTCAACCCTTGAGTGTACTGGATTTCACTAACAGAGGTTTCAAATCAGGTTTACCTCAAACCAGTACAACCCACTCAAGGCTGCCTCTAGGACCTACACAAGGTACCTAAACGTACCTATACAAGACACAAGTTTATGCCTTACATAAGAACAAATGTCAATATGAAACACCTAAGTTTTATGCCCTAATCAAGAGCAAAGGATCCATACAAGGAACCTCCGTTTTAGGCCACACAGGCCAAGAATCCACACAAGGAACCTCCGTTTTAGGCCACACAGGCCAAGGATCCACACAAGGAACTTTTGTTTTAGGCCACACAGGCCAACGATTCATACAAGGAACCTCTGTTTTAGGCCACACAAGCCAATGATCCACACAAGGAACCTAGAGTTTATGAAAAGGCTGAGCTAAGAGTTCTAGAGAAGGGGGGGAGGGGGGGGGGGGGGGGGTGAATAGGACTATGCCAAATTAAAAATTAAATGCAGAAATAAAAAAATATAAATAATGATAGCACTTAAAAAATCCCACAATTTAGAAATGTAAAACAACCTCAAATGTATAAGTATTGAGAAGTTGACACAGATGTTGTTCTAAGGACAACCTTACACCAAAAATCAATGGCTTATGGTCTGTGTATCAAAATCTCAAACCGATATAGAGGAATAAAGAAAAGAATAGCAAAGAAAGAAACTAAGCTATTACAACATTCCCAAAATTGCATAAAAAGGATTACAACATTCTCCACAAATGCATAAAAGAAAATTACAACATCCACACAATGAAATAATCAATCAATCACCACAAGACCAGAAGTTATAGTGGTTTGCTTGTGTGTACACTAACTGTTTAGGAAAACAGCCACAAAACTACTCTACTCCTAATATCCTCACACAATGGATATTAGCGTTCACTATGAAATAGGTTTTTCAAGGTTCACCTAAAAGCCTCACAATTGGGTCTTTCAAGTAGGCTTACACAATTCAAAAACCCCACACTCTGAGTTTACTAGATCACCTTAGACAAACCAAAAGAAAGAGATTTTTCCGGCACAATCTCAAAGAAACCAAAAGAATATATTTACAAACCTGTAAAATACTTATCTGGATATTATCCTTTGTTGCAGCCTGGTAGAACCAATTCAGAGTAGAAGTTCAACGAAGATGTTCAATGTTCACACTCACTTATGAAATGGTTTTAAGTTCTAAATGGATTTTAGATTAAATCACCTTGGGCTAGCTTGATTTGATTTTGATTCCAAGAAATGGAAAAATTTCAATCCCTTCTTCAAATAAGATTGGAATGTAGAATACAAAATCAAATGCAAAAAGCTAATTAAAGAGAATATAAAATGAGCACAAAATATCTTAAGAATATCACTAACTTATCTCTCAAAGCAGTGTCTTGATTTTGCTTGAATTGGATACAAAACTCTGAAAATCATGCTCTATTTATAAGTGCAGAAACTACTCACTTGACTAGTCCAGAGGTCAGCTCGACTGGTTGAAGGACCAACAAACTTTTAAAGTTTTGGGCACGATAAGATCAAGCCGTTCCATGACTGGTCGAAAGACCTACTTGACCAGTCAAGTGGCCTCCACGACCGGTCGAGTCCTGTCCTCGACTGGTCATATGGGACCCAATTTAGTTGCTGGACTTGTGAGTCGAGCCTGTTCGACTGGTCGAGCACTATTCACTCGACTAGTTGAGCAGTCTCCAAGACTGGTCAAGGCTTTAATAAAAAATTTCAAAAATTAGTAACAAACCTTGGACTAGTCGAGGAATTTCTTGGACTAGTTGAGTCAGTGCTAGGACTATTCAAACATAGTGTAAGACTAATCGAGAAAAAGCTTATACACTTATATAATGACCCAATTAAAGATGCAATCAACAATGACCTAACCTATGGTCAATCCATGGTCTTTCAAACCTTATAAGTGATGTTTGAACATTAAAACATCTTTTGGTTTGCTTGATTGTTGATCTTGCCGAACATGAAGCTTGTTATCTTAATGAACATGAAGCTTGAATTTGAAACATTTTGAAACTTCAACTTGAAGTACTTTGAAGCTTGAATTTGTAACCTTTTGAAGCTTGAACTTGAAATATCTTGAAGCTTGAGCTTGAGGTACTTGAGTTGTCTTTCACCTTGAGCTTTGAGTACCAAAATAATGACTATTCTTGACTTAGATGAAGCTTTGAAAACATGAACTATCAGTTGATGTTGTACTTGAATTCTTATACTTGTGATGCTTGAATCTAGAAATGAAACTCCTTGTAATGGATCATCTTGAACATGAAGACGAACTAAACAAGATACAAATTCCAAGAGGTTTTGACACTACTAAATTTGACAATCATAGGAGCTAGAGAACATAGCACTTAAAATCTCCCCCTTTGTCAAATTTGTGACAAAACACACTTCATTAAAATAAGATGAGCATAATCCGCACAATAAAGAATCATGCACCATAAAAAGGTTAAAGAAATACACATCAATACAATAATACTCCCCCTTACTCTCCCTTACAAAAAAACATAATGGCTACCTACCCACAACCACGTATTACAAGCATGATAAAAATTTTCCCCTTTTTGTCACAATATGCAAAGGAAGGAACCAATAAATGATAATGGAAGTAGATAAATAAGGAAGTAAAAGAAGAGCAATGAGGAATAAGAGAATAAATGCACAAGATAGTCAAGATAACTAAATCCATAAGCAAGCATTGTTCAAGCATGTCCAAGCTCATAAAACAAGAGAAATACAAGTATCTTAAAAGTTATTATAAACCACAAATTCGAATACTAATTTGAACCCGATGAAGGAGCAGGTATAGAAGGATCAATTTCATGAAGTTCCTTATTAATGCGCTTCAGATACTTGTGCATATATTTAAATTGCATTTCATGAGACACATTCATACTTTCAACCTTCTCCTCAAGAGAGCGCAAACGCTCATCAAAGTCAGATGGTTGATAGTCAGGATCAGCAGAAGAATCAGATTCGATTTCATCAAAAAGGTCATCCATATTCACATCATTTGGAGGTAAACCACCATTCTCTTCATTTGTAGCTGCAGCTCTACCAACACCCACATCAACTTGGCCTAGGGCCAACTTCAAATTCATCTTATTAATGTTAGTGTTATTGAAGGGTAGTTGAGTAATGGGAGCCTCTCTAACAGGCATATCCACTAAACTATGGGTGGCTAACACAGTTATAAGATAAGCGAAGGGAATGTCACTATGACCTAGATGGAGACAATTTAATGATGCTATGAAAAATTATAGAAGGAAGACATATAGAGACTCCAAAACTGATGGAATGAAGAAGACGAACCATAAACGTAGTAAGTTCGGTTTTGTTACTATAACGAGGATAGACATTCGAAATGAAAATCTTATGAAGGATTTTGTATATGGGTAATAAAAACTTTGAGGCAAGCACATTTTCAGAAGTATTCCATTCCGCATCTATATTGCATAAATCTCTAGTGAGCATTTGCTTCTCAGTTTTAGATGGTTTTGCCACTAGAGTGCTAATGGGAATACCTTTTTCATTGACAGGTATATCCATTAATTTAGAGATAAGATGACGGTCCACATCAATTGGACCTTCTCTGGTTGTAATAGTAAATGTCAGATTTTTAGTAGAAAAATCAGTAATGCAAGCATACATAGCCTACGCAATGGAGCAGTATGCTGGCCCACCCCAATGCAGTATGTTATCCCATCCTACAGACTTAAGGAGAGAAACAATATCAAATTGAGCCACATGAACAAGATTAACAGTCCGTTCTACTATCAACTGGCACAAATGAATATCCCACACATAATCGGGAACATCCTCAAGCAACCGAAGGTGGCGCACCGTGATAGGAGCCGAACGAGATATAGAGGGAGCATGAGATCCTTTCTTTTTAGTTCTATCCTCCAATTGCAATAAATAAATCAAGGAGTAAAGAGATTGCAAAAGAGGTAAAGTGGGTTTCTAGTAGATCAAATTTTTGAATAGAAAACCCTAAAAACCAACATAAAACATGAAATAAACTTCACAAATGAAGAAAATGAAGTGCAATGGACTTGAATCTATAAGAAAATTGAAAACAATGCACTAACACGGAGGAATCGAAGATGGGTTTGACCGATCGAGGTAGGTCTCATTGGAAAAGATAACCCAAATGAAGAAAAAGTGATTTTTTCACAAATAAAAGGCCAAACCCGCGGTTCACGACTGGCCGAGTATGTACTCGCTGGTCGTGCACAGCCTAAAATATGCAATTTTTCATAAAATTTAAAATTTAAAAATTTTAAAATAATAAATATATACATTATGATACAGAAAGACATGAATTATTAATTCATATTGCACATACCAAGATCAAATTTTAATTTAGCAAACCTACTTTTGTTGAGCGGTTTTGTAAATATGTCAGCTAGTTGATTCTCGGTCAGAATATAATCCAAGGAAATTGTCTTGTCTTCCACTAATTCATGAATGTAGTGATATCTAATGTCAAAATTCTTGGTTCGTGAATGCTGGATTGGATTTTTTGAGATATTAATTGCGCTTAAATTATCACAATATAAAACCATAGAATCTTGCGCAATTCCGTAATCGCTTAAGATTCTTTTCATCCAAACAAGCTGAGTGCATGCATTACTTGCAGTAATGTATTCAGCCTCATCTGTTGAGAGCAATACGGAACTTTGTTTCTTATTAGGCAAGAAACTAAACAGTTCCCTACATAGAAATAACCACCACTGGTTAATTTTCAATCATCAATATTACCAGCCCAATCAGCATCAGTGTAACCAGCTAATTGCACACTAGTATCATGTGGATACCAGAGACCAAGATTTGCTGAACTAGTGACATATCGCAAAATGCGCTTAACAGTAATTAGATGTGACTCTTTAGGGTCAGATTGATATCTAGCGCAAATTCTAACACTAAATGCAATATCAGGTCTACTCGTAGTAAAATAAAGCAAACTACCTATCATACTTCGATACAATTTAGGATCCACACTCTTATCTGTAGAGTCCTTTGAGAGTTTTAGAGTAGTACTCATTGGAGTATCAAAATTTTTCCCACTCTCAAACCTGAACTTTTTAACTAAGTTCAGAGTATATTTGGTTTGAGAGATAAAGAAACCATCAGGTTGCTGTTTAATTTGTAACCCTAGGAAATAATTCAATTCTCCAACCATGCTCATTTCAAACTTAGACTTCATAAGATCTGCAAACTCAACAGTTATGTTAGCACAGGTAGATCCATAGATAATATCATCAACATAGATTTACACTATTAAAATGTGATCATTATGTTTCTTTACAAACAATATCTTATCAACACTTCCCATTATAAAATTAGGACTTAGTAAAAACTTAGTCAACTTTTCGTACCATGCCCTGGGAGCTTATTTCAAACCATAAAGTGCCTTTTTTTAGGCAATAGACATGATTAACATGTTTAGGGTCTTGAAAACCCAAAGGTTGTTCAACATACACCTCTTCATGCAAGTTGCCGTTCAAGAATGAACTCTTTACATCCATTTGGTATATTTTAAACTTTCTAAAGCACACAATGGATATAAATAGTCTGATTGATTCAAGACGAGCTACTGGGGCAAAGGTTTCGTCATAATCGATCCCTTCAATTTAAGTGTACCCTTGTATAACGAGCGTAGCCTTGTTTTTAATAATATTACCAAGTTCATCAGACTTATTTTTGAAAATCCATTTTGTTCTGATAACGTGTTCATCTTTTGGTCTTGGAACTAAGTACCAAACATCATTTCTGACAAATTGATTGAGCTCTTCTTGTACTGCAACAATCCAGTTTTCGTCAATAAGAGCTTCTTTTACGTTAGCCGGTTTTATCTGAGATGTAAAGCACATGTAGTTACACATATCTTCAAGTTTTTTATGAGTACGCACATTAGTGAGAGGGTTTCCAAGAATTTGATTAGAAGGATGATCTTTAACTGTCCTCAGTTTAGTGTTATTTTGACTTGATGAAGAATTAGGTTTATCAATTAAAAGAACTTCGTCATTTTCTGAACTTGAGACAGGTGTATTCAAGTGATAGTTAATAACCACATTAATGGGCTCTTGGATTACACCGGTCCTCTTATTAAGAACCTGATACGCTCGACTATTCAGAGCATACCCTAAAAATATCTCTTCATCACTTTTGATGTCAAACTTACCCAGATTTTCTCGGTCACGTAAAATGTAGCATTTGCTGTTGAAAACTCTAAAGTATTTGATAGTTGGCTTCTTATCAAACCACATTTCATAAGCCATTTTACCATTTGATTTTCTAGTATAAATGCGGTTAATTATATAACAAGCAGTATTTATGGCTTCGGCCCAAAGATTTTTAGGGAGCTTCATACTATTTAACATTATATTTCCCATTTCTTGAAGCACTTTATTTTTTCTTTCTACTATACCATTTTGTTGTGGTGTTTTGGGTGCAGAGAATTCATGTGATATTCCCTGATCACTGCAAAACTTCTCAAAATCACTATTTTCAAAATTTGAACCATGATCACTACAGATCTTAGAAATTGTGATTCTTTTTTTGTTTGGATATGTTTCAAGTACCTTTTTTACTTCATCGAGAGTTTCTGATTTGTCCCCTAAGAAGACTACCCAAGTGTACCTGGTAAAGTCATCAACAATTATAAGTATGTACTTCTTGCCACCTCGACTTTCCATTCTGGTTGGTCCAATAAGATCCATGTGGAGAAGTTCGAGCGGTTTAGATGTGGCATTGGAGTTCACCTTTTTGTGAGTACTCCTGGTTTGTTTACCAATCTGGCATTCACCACATATTTTATTTACTTTTTGTATTTTGGGTAAACCTCTTACTAACTCTCTTTTGCTCAATCTATACAAGTTGCGGAGTGTACATGTCCGAGGCGCTTATGCCATAATTCAGTTTCATCAGTATGGACCATGTAGCACGATAGATTAGATGAACTTGAATCACTCACACTGTAGCAGTTTTCAGAAGTTCTGTGACCAGTTAATATTACAGAACCATTTTTATTTAAAAATTCACACCCTTGGTTAGTAAATTTTACACTATGATTATTATCCTAAATTTGAGAGATGTTTAATAGATTATGTTTTAACCCTTCTACATATAAGACATTCTCAAATAGAGGGAGGTTAAAGAGTTAAACCGTACCTTGGCCAACAATCCTACAGTTGCTACCATCACCGAATGTGATTGAACCATCAGTCAAGTCTTTAAGATTGGTGAACAGACCCTTGTCGTCTATCATATGTCTTGAGCATCCACTGTCTAGGTACCACTTTGAATGGCTGGAAGCTTTGAAAGCAGTGTGGACAACCAAGCAAGTAACCTTAGGAACCTATTTCATTAACAATCTTGGGTTTAGGAGTATAATTGGTCTTCTTATGTTTGTAGTTGTTATAAGACCGACCCACTGAGTTAGATTTTAAGAGCTCCTTAAGTAAATCAATAATTTTCTCACCTAAAGGATTACGATTCTGATTTTTATAGTTGATATGATTGCTTTTAGGTTTTAAGGTTTGAAAAGTTTTAGCATTTTTAGAGTAGTTTTGTTTCAGACTTTTCCCTTTTGAGTTTGAAGACTCCCCTTTTACAAATTTTGGTGGAGTATTCTTATGTTTGAGAGGAATACTTTTGTTGTAGCCCAATCCAGATCGATTGCCACATTTTTTGGATCTAGATAAGAGTTTTTCTAACTTAGGATTACCTTGGGCATACCTCCAAGTATCTTTTAAACTCAAAAGTGAAGAGACTTCTAGTTTTAGCTTTTTATTTTCAGATTTTAGGTTTTCAACAAGGGAGGTTTTGAAATCTAAATCGCATTTAGTTTTTTTCAAAATAATCTGAAATGTGTGATTTTTCTAAGACTAAATTTTAAAAATTTTCTTAAAGTTTTGAAAACTTTTCTTTTTGAAGTTTTAGTTTTACAGCAATTTTGCAACTTTCCTTGTATAGGGCATTACAAGCATCTTGGAGATCTTCTTCATTTTCATGATCACTATTCAGATTTTCTTCACTAGTTGAATCATCATTATCTAAAAAAGTGAACTTGGCTAGAGTCATAAGGGCTTTAACTTCATTACCCGACTTGTTTTTAGAATCATCTGACTCAGAAGAGGCTTCAGAGCAGGAAGATTCATCCCAAGTAGCCAACATACCTTTCTTTTTCGATTTGTCCTTTTTAGGACACTTGTTCGCTAGATGCCCATATTCATGGCAGTTGTAACATTGACTGTCTTTTAAAGATTTTCATGTTTTATATTTAAATATTTTATTTTCATTAGGTTTTTGCAAATCAACCCTCTTTTTAATTTTGAAAATCTTATAAAACTTTTTAGCTAAAAGGGCCATATCATCTTCAGAATTTTCTCAATCAGAATTGTTATTTTCTTGAGAATTAAATTTAGAAGATTTAAGGGCGATGGATTTACCTTTAGGAGCTTTAAAGTTTAACTCATAGGTATGTAAGGAACCAACTAATTCTTCTACCCTAATATTATCCGTATCACAAAGTTCTTGGATTGCAATCACCTTTGAGTTGAATCGTTCAGGCAGTGAGCATAGTGTCTTTGCACAGACTTTACTTTTTGGGATTCTATCACTGAGACCCCACATAGAGTTGACAATGTCATTCAGTCTTGTATAGAAGTTCATGAAAGTTTTACTTTCTTCCATACGTATTTCCTTAAATTTGGATGTGAGGATTTGGACTTTAGATTTGTTGACAATTGTTGTTCCCTCGTGTATCATTTCCAAAACATCTAAGGCTTGCTTTGCAGTATCACATGATATAATTATCTTGAATTCATCCAGTGATAGTACGCAAGTAATAACATTTAGAGCCTTTGCATTGGCACTACTCTCACTTTTCTGAAGAGTGGTCCAAGAGAAATAAGGTGCGACTTTCATAGTTTTATATCTGTCGGTACTAGTTACTTAGTGGTAGGAGGGGTCCAATTGGTCACTGTGGCTTGCCACACGCTCTCATCCATGGATTTTAAGAAAATCCTCATTCTGGCTTTCCAATAGGCATAATTGGAGCTATCAAATGGTGAAGGCCTAGTGACTGAAAGGCTATCAAATTTTGACATCTTAAAAAGCTCAGATCGATTAGCTCAGGAAATAAACCCAAAGAAAATAATTAAAGCGAGCTATTAGGCTTTGATACCACTTGAAAAGGCTAAGCTAAGA